>NW_027639435.1:15000-37346 GCF_949606895.1 Notothenia rossii | reverse complement strand
CATCAGGGTATATGCAGGAATCCTGAAGTCAAATTTAATACCTTTTAAGACCTTTTTTAAGACCCTCTCAATACATTTTAAGACCTCATCGCAACTTTGAGTTCTAACCGGTTACATTGGCAACACACTTTACCTCACATTTACTATATTGATTGTAAGATAGCAAAACTAAACAGAGTGCAGACAGACTACTGAAGCCTTCTCTCCACATGAACTTCAACCTCTCTGTGAAGGTCAGGTTTAATGCAGTATGCTGCTTTGTTGCTTCTGTACTCTGTGCTCTTTCATTCCAGTAAAACTCCTCAGAAAACATTAGAAACCAGTATTTGACCAATAAACAAAACAATTGACAAAACTTTGAACTATGAAATATGTTAAACTTTGGTGAGCTTCAGCGGGGTAATGCCATATAGGAGCTCCCTCACAAATACCCAGGGGTTAAATTGGGCTGGGGCTGTCCGGGGCTAAGCCCTGGCACATAAGACGATGCTCTGACGTCATCACCCTCACACATTTGTCATATGTTTACAAAAAAGGATATATATGTATGATTTTTTCGTTCTTAATATAGACTATATTTAGGGTCGATATGTGTTGACTTTACTTTAAAATAGCAGATCTCTGTGACCGTATATAGTTTGGCTTAGACCCCGGCCCCACACGGTAAAACGCATACGCAAGCGCAAAAAAGGCTTCCTTTCACACGCATTCGATTCATTAACGTGTCCGTTCACACTAGACCGCTGCAAATGCTGGAAACGATGTAGTACATATGTCATGCCTGTAAGTGGCGCTGCTGCCGCCCGAAATACACCAAAAGCAGCGAAGAAGAACCCGGAGCATGGTTGCCATGGTTGCCCTTCTGTTTATTCTCCTCGGTGGACGGCGTGTTCTCCTGCTGTATCTCTCAGGTAGTCCACCAGCAGATGAAAAACACCCACCTCTCCGCCTTTTCCAAGGAACGAGGGGACCGTGCGGCAGTTTCCGTAAAAAAAATGTTCCGCCGGTCAACATGTCCGTTAAAGTTTAAATCTTCCGTACAAAATTAGGAAAGTGCCGGTCAGAGGTCTTCTTTGTTATTTATTGAGCTTTAAAACAAATTGATAACGACTCTGTTCTCTGTATAATAATATAAGAATATTTAATAAACGGTGACTGCCTCTCTTTTCCTCCCCCTCTTCTGACAGCCCAGCAGCAGCAGGAGACGTGGGGAGAGGGAGGCGGGCTCTTTCATCGTTATCAGAAAATGATCATAATAGGGCACACACGGAGCCGTTGGACCCCCAGAGCGTTGCGTATGCCGGTCTTCCCACCTTGGGACCCGTTGCCGTAGTCGTTTATTCCCCCCCCCCCCCCCACACACACACAGAGCGGAGCAAGGCAACGAAACTTAAAATAATAAGCAGCATTTTACGGCGCGCTATGCATGGGGCCGCCTTGTGGGGTTTCCCGACATGTCGTTTCAGTAAATTAAAGGGTGTTTCATGTTGTCGTTGCTGTGGGACTTCTTAATACCTTGGAAAATGCCATTTAATACTTTTTAATACTTTTTAAAAGCCTTAATTTTCGCTAAATTGCTTTATCAACTTTTAATACTTTTTAAGACCCCGCGGACACCCTGTACATACTGATATACACCTGAACACCAGCAGGAGAGGACTCTTTAAAGTAGAGACACTACATACTGATATACACCTGAACATGAGCAGGACAGGACTCTTTAAAGTAGAGACACTACATACTGATATACACCTGAACATCAGCAGGATAGCACTCTTTAAAGTAGAGACACTACATACTGATATACACTTGAACATCAGCAGGAGAGGACTCTTTAAAGTAGAGACACTACATACTGATATACACCTGAACACCAGCAGGAGAGGACTCTTTAAAGTAGAGACACTACATACTGATATACACCTGAACATCAGCAGGAGAGGACTCTTTAAAGTAGAGACACTACATACTGATATACACCTGAACATCAGCAGGATAGCACTCTTTAAAGTAGAGACACTACACACTGATATACACCTGAACATCAGCAGGAGAGGACTATTTAAAGTAGAGACACTACATACTGATATACACCTGAACACCAGCAGGAGAGGACTCTTTAAAGTAGAGACACTACATACTGATATACACCTGAACATCAGCAGGAGAGGACTCTTTAAAGTAGAGACACTACATACTGATATACACCTGAACATCAGCAGGAGAGGACTCTATAAAGTAGAGACACTACATACTGATATACACCTGAACATCGGCAGGAGAGGACTCTTTAAAGTAGAGACACTACATACTGATATACACCTGAACACCAGCATGAGAGGGCTCTTTAAAATAGAGACACTACATACTGATATACACCTGAACACCAGCAGGAGAGGACTCTTTAAAGTAGAGACACTACATACTGATATACACCTGAACATGAGCAGGACAGGACTCTTTAAAGTAGAGACACTACATACTGATATACACCTGAACATCAGCAGGAGAGCACTCTTTAAAGTAGAGACACTACATACTGATATACACTTGAACATCAGCAGGAGAGGACTCTTTAAAGTAGAGACACTACATACTGATATACACCTGAACATCAGCAGGAGAGGACTCTTTAAAGTAGAGACACTACACACTGATATACACCTGAACATCAGCAGGAGAGGACTATTTAAAGTAGAGACACTACATACTGATATACACCTGAACACCAGCAGGAGAGGACTCTTTAAACTAGAGACACTACATACTGATATACACCTGAACATCAGCAGGAGAGGACTCTTTAAAGTAGAGACACTACATACTGATATACACCTGAACATCAGCAGGAGAGGACTCTTTAAAGTAGAGACACTACATACTGATATACACCTGAACATCAGCAGGAGAGGACTCTTTAAAGTAGAGACACTACATACTGATATACACCTGAACATCGGCAGGAGAGGACTCTTTAAAGTAGAGACACTACATACTGATATACACCTGAACATCAGCAGGAGAGCACTCTTTAAAGTAGAGACACTACATACTGATATACACTTGAACATCAGCAGGAGAGGACTCTTTAAAGTAGAGACACTACATACTGATATACACCTGAACATCAGCAGGAGAGGACTATTTAAAGTAGAGACACTACATACTGATATACACCTGAACACCAGCAGGAGAGGACTCTTTAAACTAGAGACACTACATACTGATATACACCTGAACATCAGCAGGAGAGGACTCTTTAAAGTAGAGACACTACATACTGATATACACCTGAACATCAGCAGGAGAGGACTCTTTAAAGTAGAGCCACTACATACTGATATACACCTGAACATCAGCAGGAGAGGACTCTTTAAAGTAGAGACACTACATACTGATATACACCTGAACATCAGCAGGAGAGGACTCTTTAAAGTAGAGACACTACATACTGATATACACCTGAACATCGGCAGGAGAGGACTCTTTAAAGTAGAGACACTACATACTGATATACACCTGAACACCAGCATGAGAGGACTCTTTAAAGTAGAGACATTACATACTGATATACACCTGAACACCAGCAGGAGAGGACTCTTTAAAGTAGAGACACTACATACTGATATACACCTGAACATGAGCAGGACAGGACTCTTTAAAGTAGAGACACTACATACTGATATACACCTGAACATCAGCAGGATAGCACTATTTAAAGTAGAGACACTACATACTGATATACACTTGAACATCAGCAGGAGAGGACTCTTTAAAGTAGAGACACTACATACTGATATAAACCTGAACATCAGCAGGAGAGGACTCTTTAAAGTAGAGACACTACACACTGATATACACCTGAACATCAGCAGGAGAGGACTATTTAAAGTAGAGACACTACATACTGATATACACCTGAATACCAGCAGGAGAGGACTCTTTAAACTAGAGACACTACATACTGATATACACCTGAACATCGGCAGGAGAGGACTCTTTAAAGTAGAGACACTACATACTGATATACACCTGAACATCGGCAGGAGAGGACTCTTTAAAGTAGAGACACTACATACTGATATACACCTGAACATCAGCAGGAGAGGACTCTTTAAAGTAGAGACACTACATACTGATATACACCTGAACATGAGCAGGACAGGACTCTTTAAAGTAGAGACACTACATACTGATATACACCTGAACATGAGCAGGACAGGACTCTTTAAAGTAGAGACACTACATACTGATATACACCTGAACATCAGCAGGAGAGGACTCTTTAAAGTAGAGACACTACATACTGATATACACCTGAACACCAGCAGGAGAGGACTCTTTAAAGTAGAGACACTACATACTGATATACACCTGAACATGAGCAGGACAGGACTCTTTAAAGTAGAGACACTACATACTGATATACACCTGAACATCAGCAGGATAGCACTCTTTAAAGTAGAGACACTACATACTGATATACACTTGAACATCAGCAGGAGAGGACTCTTTAAAGTAGAGACACTACATACTGATATACACCTGAACATCAGCAGGAGAGGACTCTTTAAAGTAGAGACACTACACACTGATATACACCTGAACATCAGCAGGAGAGGACTATTTAAAGTAGAGACACTACATACTGATATACACCTGAATACCAGCAGGAGAGGACTCTTTAAACTAGAGACACTACATACTGATATACACCTGAACATCAGCAGGAGAGGACTCTTTAAAGTAGAGACACTACATACTGATATACACCTGAACATCGGCAGGAGAGGACTCTTTAAAGTAGAGACACTACATACTGATATACACCTGAACATCAGCAGGAGAGGACTCTTTAAAGTAGAGACACTACATACTGATATACACCTGAACATCAGCAGGAGAGGACTCTTTAAAGTAGAGACACTACATACTGATATACACCTGAACATCGGCAGGAGAGGACTCTTTAAAGTAGAGACACTACATACTGATATACACCTGAACATCAGCAGGAGAGCACTCTTTAAAGTAGAGACACTACATACTGATATACACTTGAACATCAGCAGGAGAGGACTCTTTAAAGTAGAGACACTACATACTGATATACACCTGAACATCAGCAGGAGAGGACTCTTTAAAGTAGAGACACTACACACTGATATACACCTGAACATCAGCAGGAGAGGACTATTTAAAGTAGAGACACTACATACTGATATACACCTGAACACCAGCCGGAGAGGACTCTTTAAACTAGAGACACTACATACTGATATACACCTGAACATCAGCAGGAGAGGACTCTTTAAAGTAGAGACACTACATACTGATATACACCTGAACATCAGCAGGAGAGGACTCTTTAAAGTAGAGACACTACATACTGATATACACCTGAACATCAGCAGGAGAGGACTCTTTAAAGTAGAGACACTACATACTGATATACACCTGAACATCAGCAGGAGAGGACTCTTTAAAGTAGAGACACTACATACTGATATACACCTGAACATCGGCAGGAGAGGACTCTTTAAAGTAGAGACACTACATACTGATATACACCTGAACATGAGCAGGACAGGACTCTTTAAAGTAGAGACACTACATACTGATATACACCTGAACATCAGCAGGATAGCACTCTTTAAAGTAGAGACACTACATACTGATATACACTTGAACATCAGCAGGAGAGGACTCTTTAAAGTAGAGACACTACATACTGATATACACCTGAACATCAGCAGGAGAGGACTCTTTAAAGTAGAGACACTACACACTGATATACACCTGAACATCAGCAGGAGAGGACTATTTAAAGTAGAGACACTACATACTGATATACACCTGAATACCAGCAGGAGAGGACTCTTTAAACTAGAGACACTACATACTGATATACACCTGAACATCGGCAGGAGAGGACTCTTTAAAGTAGAGACACTACATACTGATATACACCTGAACATTGGCAGTAGAGGACTCTTTAAAGTAGAGACACTACATACTGATATACACCTGAACATCAGCAGGAGAGGACTCTTTAAAGTAGAGACACTACATACTGATATACACCTGAACATCAGCAGGAGAGGACTCTTTAAAGTAGAGACACTACATACTGATATACACCTGAACATCAGCAGGAGAGGACTCTTTAAAGTAGAGACACTACATACTGATATACACCTGAACATCGGCAGGAGAGGACTCTTTAAAGTAGAGACACTACATACTGATATACACCTGAACACCAGCATGAGAGGGCTCTTTAAAGTAGAGACACTACATACTGATATACACCTGAACACCAGCAGGAGAGGACTCTTTAAAGTAGAGACACTACATACTGATATACACCTGAACATGAGCAGGACAGGACTCTTTAAAGTAGAGACACTACATACTGATATACACTTGAACATCAGCAGGAGAGCACTCTTTAAAGTAGAGACACTACATACTGATATACACTTGAACATCAGCAGGAGAGGACTCTTTAAAGTAGAGACACTACATACTGATATACACCTGAACATCAGCAGGAGAGGACTCTTTAAAGTAGAGACACTACACACTGATATACACCTGAACATCAGCAGGAGAGGACTCTTTAAAGACACTACATACTGATATACACCTGAACATAAGCAGGAGAGGACTCTTTAAAGTAGAGACACTACATACTGATATACACATGAACACCAGCAGGAGAGGACTCTTTAAACTAGAGACACTACATACTGATATACACCTGAACATCAGCAGGAGAGGACTCTTTAAAGTAGAGACACTACATACTGATATACACCTGAACATCAGCAGGAGAGGACTCTTTAAAGTAGAGACACTACATACTGATATACACCTGAACATCGGCAGGAGAGGACTCTTTAAAGTAGAGACACTACATACTGATATACACCTGAACACCAGCAGGAGAGGACTCTTTAAAGTAGAGACACTACATACTGATATACACCTGAACATCAGCAGGAGAGGGCTCTTTAAAGTAGAGACACTACATACTGATATACACCTGAACACCAGCAGGAGAGGACTCTTTAAAGTAGAGACACTACATACTGATATACACCTGAACATGAGCAGGACAGGACTCTTTAAAGTAGAGACACTACATACTGATATACACCTGAACATCAGCAGGAGAGCACTCTTTAAAGTAGAGACACTACATACTGATATACACTTGAACATCAGCAGGAGAGGACTCTTTAAAGTAGAGACACTACATACTGATATACACCTGAACATCAGCAGGAGAGGACTCTTTAAAGTAGAGACACTACACACTGATATACACCTGAACATCAGCAGGAGAGGACTATTTAAAGTAGAGACACTACATACTGATATACACCTGAACACCAGCAGGAGAGGACTCTTTAAACTAGAGACACTACATACTGATATACACCTGAACATCAGCAGGAGAGGACTCTTTAAAGTAGAGACACTACATACTGATATACACCTGAACATCAGCAGGAGAGGACTCTTTAAAGTAGAGACACTACATACTGATATACACCTGAACATCAGCAGGAGAGGACTCTTTAAAGTAGAGACACTACATACTGATATTCACCTGAACATCGGCAGGAGAGGACTCTTTAAAGTAGAGACACTACATACTGATATACACCTGAACATCAGCAGGAGAGCACTCTTTAAAGTAGAGACACTACATACTGATATACACTTGAACATCAGCAGGAGAGGACTCTTTAAACTAGAGACACTACATACTGATATACACCTGAACATCGGCAGGAGAGGACTCTTTAAAGTAGAGACACTACATACTGATATACACCTGAACATCGGCAGGAGAGGACTCTTTAAAGTAGAGACACTACATACTGATATACACCTGAACATCAGCAGGAGAGGACTCTTTAAAGTAGAGACACTACATACTGATATACACCTGAACATCAGCAGGAGAGGACTCTTTAAAGTAGAGACACTACATACTGATATACACCTGAACATCGGCAGGAGAGGACTCTTTAAAGTAGAGACACTACATACTGATATACACCTGAACACCAGCATGAGAGGGCTCTTTAAAGTAGAGACACTACATACTGATATGCACCTGAACATCAGCAGGAGAGGACTCTTTAAAGTAGAGACACTACATACTGATATACACCTGAACATGAGCAGGACAGGACTCTTTAAAGTAGAGACACTACATACTGATATACACCTGAACATCAGCAGGAGAGCACTCTTTAAAGTAGAGACACTACATACTGATATACACTTGAACATCAGCAGGAGAGGACTCTTTAAAGTAGAGACACTACATACTGATATACACCTGAACATCAGCAGGAGAGGACTCTTTAAAGTAGAGACACTACATACTGATATACACCTGAACATGAGCAGGACAGGACTCTTTAAAGTAGAGACACTACATACTGATATACACCTGAACATCAGCAGGAGAGCACTCTTTAAAGTAGAGACACTACATACTGATATACACTTGAACATCAGCAGGAGAGGACTCTTTAAAGTAGAGACACTACATACTGATATACACCTGAACATCAGCAGGAGAGGACTCTTTAAAGTAGAGACACTACACACTGATATACACCTGAACATCAGCAGGAGAGGACTATTTAAAGTAGAGACACTACATACTGATATACACCTGAACACCAGCAGGAGAGGACTCTTTAAACTAGAGACACTACATACTGATATACACCTGAACATCAGCAGGAGAGGACTCTTTAAAGTAGAGACACTACATACTGATATACACCTGAACATCAGCAGGAGAGGACTCTTTAAAGTAGAGACACTACATACTGATATACACCTGAACATCAGCAGGAGAGGACTCTTTAAAGTAGAGACACTACATACTGATATACACCTGAACATCAGCAGGAGAGGACTCTTTAAAGTAGAGACACTACATACTGATATACACCTGAACATCAGCAGGAGAGGACTCTTTAAAGTAGAGACACTACATACTGATATACACCTGAACATCGGCAGGAGAGGACTCTTTAAAGTAGTATCCATGGGTGTGCTTTAATATGGGCCTCTTCTCCTCTAGTAGATCGTGCAGCTCTAAAAACTGAACACGGTATAACGTCCTGGCAGGACACCGACACGGCCTCCCGTTATGTGTGATATCTATGAAATAATGCGACAGTAAATCACGTACAGATGGACCGTGGGCAGCGGGGTCTCCGGAGGGAAACAATGCAATTACTGTGTCCCACACAGCGGGAAATTAAACGCTTATTGCTCGTTAGCAGCAGCGACATGAGAGGCAGAAATGGACATCTCTGCTTTAATAGAAGGAGGATCGGTGATGTTTAATGAAGTGGCTGGAGAAAGTTGCTGATGATAAGAAAGTGAGTGTTAGTGAGTCCTGAAAACCCCTCTATATAAAGTATAGAGGGGTTTAAGTAAACAGTAACCTTAATTGTGTTGGGAGCTTTCAAAACTAGATAACAAAAACATGAACGGAAAAAAACTTTAATAATTGAAGAATAATAAATAACAGAGCTTTGTGTTTTGGGCTTTCATCGCTAAAAATGGACCAAATTAAAAAAAACCCATTCACTGCAGATTAACTTTTAATTTCACACTGTTTTAAAGGGGATTTTCTCAAAGTAGAATTACAGTCTTGGTTCCAACGAAAAGCAACGTTTTGCCAAAGCAATTTAGTCACATTTAAGGTGTTTTAATATGAGAAGTGTTTTTAGAACATTAAAGCATAACAACACCACGGACTGCGGTTCTGTTCGGGAACGACGTTATAAAAAAAAAAAGCAATGAATCTAATTGAGAATTAATTGATGATGGTTTACATAAAACACACACCAAAAATGACAACCCTGTTATGTGCCTACAACAGTATGATGCTATCGTTTTAGTAACTGGATGTGTCTGATGCATTTATTACCTATTAATATACGAGTTAAAAAGCTAAATATTGTATAAGACGACCACTCCACGGTGAGAGAATTGGAATCAGTTATTATTCAGGAAAGAAACTTGATTGATAATATTTGTTAAACATAATGTCATAGCTCTTAAATGTGTGTTTGGACGACAATAAATGAACGAAACAACGACACACGTTGTTTCCTCTGGAGCAGTTAGTCCCTGACGTCTAACTGTGTTTTTGTGGAGCGAGTGGACAGTTCAAAAAAACGAATGTGCGAATGGAAATGTGTGTGAATGCTGGATTATGCTGAGCTGCTTGGTGGAAGGAAAGCATTTGTTGCGTGTGATTCGTCGGCCCATAATAAGTGTTTTTAAACTACTGTAATGGACCATTTCAACCGCATGGAAAGCAGCTCTTGATCTGTGACTTACCAGAGGTGGAAAAAGTATTCAGATTAAAGTATTAACACCACACTGTAGAAATACTCAAATCTGCCTTTTATAAAACTAATTATTTCCTTTTCTCGTGTGTAACGCACCAATCAAAGCACAAAGCGCCTCAGAAATGTGAAGCTGTGGAAAATTTAAAAAGGGATTTTTCTTTTAAAAAAGGGATTTTGAAAAAGTTCAATAATATAAATCCTTTTTTGACATTTCTGTACATTTATGTTATGGCAACCCATTCAATAGTGTCTCCACAAAGCTGCTGTTTGCACGGATACAAGGTTTTCAAAACATCTACGAAAAATGTCAAGCTGTGATGTGTTTCGTAAAAACAGAAAAGAAAATGTCTTCCTTCGTCAGTCGAGTTTTTCGCAGAAGTTCAGCAGATATCGAGATATAAATGCATTCAGACAGACTGAAAGAGAGCAAATAACCTGCTGTGTGTGTGTGTGTGTGTGTGTGTGTGTGTGTGTGTGTTTGTGTGTGTGGTGTGTGTGTGTGTGTGTGTGTGTGTGTGTGTGTGTGTGTGTGTGTGTGTGTGTGTGTGTGTGACTACAGATGACATCCTGATGATCACCCTGCAGTTTGGACTCTGCTGATTGGGAGGTGATGCATGTTTTCAACAAGCGTCTCTCAGTGATACTGAGCTGTGACGGCACTCAGGATCACCGAGCAGGTTGTTAAAGTCTCTCACTGCTCATCAGAGGTCTGTCTGTGGCAGGGGAAGCCTCTGATTGGCTGTGAGAGAACATGATCCAGGTCACTTTAAACTGAGAGTCTCCAGAGCAAGTACAGCTGTTAGCATTTGTTCAGATGCTCGTCACTTCCTACGTTTAACTGACAAGGGACACTAATGGTTAATATTTAAATTACCAGAGCTGCCGACAAGGTTTAAAGGGTCAGTTCAACTCAATCACAAAAGACGTTTATCTCGTTAGCCTTTAGTGTCAGTCATATTTAGATTTAGTTTAGAGAGCGGCTATATGAGCTCTTCCTTAACCTCAGAGTACAACAGTATGGGGTTAAAGAGGACTCATGTTCAGGTGTATATCAGTATGTAGTGTCTCTACTTTAAAGAGTCCTCTCCTGCTGATGTTCAGGTGTATATCAGTATGTAGTGTCTCTACTTTAAAGAGTCCTCTCCTGCTGATGTTCAGGTGTATATCAGTATGTAGTGTCTCTACTTTAAAGAGTCCTCTCCTGCTGATGTTCAGGTGTATATCAGCATGTAGTGTCTCTACTTTAAAGAGTCCTCTCCTGCTGATGTTCAGGTGTATATCAGTATGTAGTGTCTCTACTTTAAAGAGTCCTCTCCTGCTGATGTTCAGGTGTATATCAGTATGTAGTGTCTCTACTTTAAAGAGTCCTCTCCTGCTGATGTTCAGGTGTATATCAGTATGTAGTGTCTCTACTTTAAAGAGTCCTCTCCTGCTGATGTTCAGGTGTATATCAGTATGTAGTGTCTCTACTTTAAAGAGTCCTCTCCTGCTGATGTTCAGGTGTATATCAGTATGTAGTGTCTCTACTTTAAAGAGTCCTCTCCTGCTGATGTTCAGGTGTATATCAGTATGTAGTGTCTCTACTTGAAAGAGTCCTCTCCTGCTGATGTTCAGGTGTGTATCAGTATGTAGTGTCTCTACTTTAAAGAGTCCTCTCCTGCTGATGTTCAGGTGTATATCAGTATGTAGTGTCTCTACTTTAAAGAGTCCTCTCCTGCTGATGTTCAGGTGTATATCAGTATGTAGTGTCTCTACTTTAAAGAGTCCTCTCCTGCTGATGTCCAGGTGTATATCAGTATGTAGTGTCTCTACTTTAAAGAGTCCTCTCCTGCTGATGTTCAGGTGTATATCAGTATGTAGTGTCTCTACTTTAAAGAGTCCTCTCCTGCTGATGTTCAGGTGTATATCAGTATGTAGTGTCTCTACTTTAAAGAGTCCTCTCCTGCTGATGTCCAGGTGTATATCAGTATGTAGTGTCTCTACTTTAAAGAGTCCTCTCCTGCTGATGTTCAGGTGTATATCAGTATGTAGTGTCTCTACTTTAAAGAGTCCTCTCCTGCTGATGTTCAGGTGTATATCAGTATGTAGTGCCTCTACGTTAAAGAGTCCTCTCCTGCTGATGTTCAGGTGTATATCAGTATTTAGTGTCTCTACTTTAAAGAGTCCTCTCCTGCTGATGTTCAGGTGTATATCGGTATGTAGCGTCTCTACTTTAAAGAGTCCTCACCTGCTGATGTTCAGGTGTATATCGGTATGTAGCGTCTCTACTTTAAAGAGTCCTCTCCTGCTGATTTTCAGGTGTATATCAGTATGTAGTGTCTCTACTTTAAAGAGTCATCTCCTGCTGATGTTCAGGTGTATATCAGTATGTCGTGTCTCTACTTTAAAGAGTCCTCTCCTGCTGATGTTCAGGTGTATATCAGTATGTAGTGTCTCTACTTTAAAGAGTCCTCTCCTGGAGCGCACACAGGGATGTTAGCCTTAGCAGACCATTTACATGCATTAAAACCTATATTACACACGACAGAAAAGTAGTTTTTTCAAGCCGAGTAAGATTTCTATATGAAACATGTCCTTCCAGTTTGACCTGACACATACTGCTGCTTCTCCTTCAAACAGTAGCCCTCCAGCTCATTAGATAGCAGAAAGCCCATTAAAAACTGCTGGAACGTTACCATTAATGCAGAGATGTTCCCCCGAGGTGAAGGACGCACCGCAGCTGAATGAATATATGCACCATAATTATATACATGGATTATGTGAATTCCATTAAAATCATGGAAGATTAGATTGATTGATTGATTGGACAGTTAGAAGAGGGAAGGGAACCAAACCCGTAGGAAACGGCTTTTTCGGTTTCCTCTTTAGATTCGCATACAAAGACTGTTATTAATTGGACCTTATTTGTAGAGAAATTCTTGAAAAACGGTCGACAAAAGGCCTGTTTTATATCAATGGCTTTAATCGACGCAAAGATATTTCTCATGCCTCAGTGTTCGGTCTACTTGTAAACCCAGAAATATTTAGTAACACAAAGGTTTTGTAAGAAATGCATCTTTAAGGGGAGCCTAGAAACTTTGGATGTTGACTTGCATAGGTTGTGCTAATTAGCATTCACTAGCACAACCACATGTATGGACAACTTTTCAACAACAACTTTTGGACACTATTGGAGTGGTTTCTTTTTTTTTTTAGGTTGCTAGATCTATTTTTTTTAGGGATGTCCCGATCACCTTTTTTTGCTCCCGATCCGATTCCGATCATTTGATTTTGACAATTAGCCGATACCGATTTTTCCCGATCCGATCTTTATGCAATGCATTAAGAGGAAAAAAAAGAAAAAAAGCATTCAAGTTGTCCCTTAAGGTAATTTTTTTATTTAAATTGGATATTCTATCCAACATGGATATAGCTTCTTTCTTTCACAGCAGCATTGGATCAGTTCAGTTGTGCAGCATTGGATCAAAACAAAATAAAGCTTATCAGTACTCGTTAGCTTTCTGCTACAATTACACACTGCGCCCACTCTGTTGCCAGATTTGAGAGAAATAAGCAGGTCTATGAAAACAAGCCCCAAAGAAGCAACACATACATGATGTTGTGAAATTTGAAACCAAAACTAAGGCCTCAGGATGACTTTAAGACTTGAACATGGGCATTTTTGTTTTGTAACAATTAATACAAATAAAAAAAGTATTTATAAAAAAAAAAATTAAAAAGTCCCGATCCCCGATTTTTTTCTCCCGATTCCGATCTTTTGAAAATCACGTGATCGGGTCGGGACATCTCTAATTTTTTTAAATGTTTAAGATCCAGGAAGCAATGGGAAGCAAGCATGACTTAAATCCTGGGTTCTCAGGAGGTCAATGATTGCAGGTTTTATCCTTCTGCAGGGTGAAAGCCAGACATAACATCTACTGTTTGTTCTTCAGCTCATCCCTCAGGTGTTTGAGGAGTAAAGTTCAAAGCCTGGTCAAGATCTTCCACACCAAACTGGGAGAATCATGTGTTTGTGGAGCTGGCTTTGTGAACGGCAGGATAGTAACATATCTAAACGCGCTTCTCTCCAAATAAGCACGGATATTCAGGTTCTTGAATGTCGGAAATGACGCTAAAAATAGGCGGTAGAGTCTCCTTACCAGTGGACCAAGACGCCTTTCTGTTTTTTAAGTACGAAGTGTTACTTTGACGTGACAATGTGCGTTTTGAACCCCATAAATTAGAATTATCGTCTAAGTCCTGATTTCATTCATTAATGTAATCACTTAAACATTTGGCATAGCATCGCGCTGAAAAAAAGGGCAATAAAGATCCTTTGTGACCCTGGTTTCATGTTACCATCTCTGCCGATTTCTCGTTTGTTCCAGCCGATGTGGCCAAAAGAAGTTCACTTTTTCCCGAACAAATTGCCATCCATATGCAGGTTTTATATGTCGTATTGTAAATGTTAAAATACAATAATAATTGTGCAACTTATAGTCATTACATCTCACTGGAAAAGGGGCAACAGTTGACGTTTTGGCATTTGTCCCAATAATTAATTCAGATTTCCAATAAATAAGAAAGACAGATGTAAACAAATGTAAGTTTTTTCTTCAGTGGTAAAGGGGCCTTCAAAAATCATTGTTTGCAGGCAGCATTAAGATTTCTCTTTGTTGTAATATAGAGATCTAACAGCTACCGAAATGATCACAACGTTAAATAAACGCTTCTCAAAAACACTACAGAAAATAACCTTCATTTGTTGCAGGACTCTTTAGTCTCCCCATGGTCAGTCCGTCCTTCTAAAGGATATTTGTTGGTCTGCACTTTGCATCAGTTCTGTTTGGGATGGTCACAGGCCGGCTGGGCTCTCACATGTAGGTCAAACGGATTTGAACTTGTTCGGTTCAAACCGAGTACAAAGGAAGGCTCGCAGGCAGCTCATTTAAAAGAAAAAAACCCTCTGTTCATGTGCTAATAACGTCCACACTTGGTGAAGGTTTTTGGGAAGGTGATTCCTTTGATGCTGAGAGTGACCATCCCATCAAAGAGAGGCCTGTTATGCAAATGCAGAGTTAAAAAAGGCCAGAATGCATCCCAAAAGTGTGCTATATTCCTTTTTATATCGTCACGGTTGGTTTGACAAATTTGACGACGCCAACAATAAAGCTGTGCAAGGATGTTGTATTTCTGTGTTGGGCCCTGAAGGCAGCATCTCCCTGGTTCAGTGGGATTTCTCCATGTGATTTTGGATTATGTCAGAACATAATCTCTGTTTCAAACAAATGTTTATGATACTTACACATTTACTTCATCAGGATAATCTCCACATATTTACACCACTTTATGATTTCTGAAGTAAAACGCTAACATTAGGCTATAAAGGAACTAAAGCACGGTCACATGACTTCACCACCGCTAAGCTAAAGGAGGCTAATGTTGGGCTATAAAGGAACTACAGTACGGTCACATGACTTCACGTCACCACCGCTAAGCTAAAGGAGGCTAATGTTGGGCTATAAAGGAACTACTGCACGGTCACATGACTTCACGTCACCACCGCTAAGCTAAAGGAGGCTAATGTTGGGCTATAAAGGAACTACAGCACGGTCACATGACTTCACGTCACCACAGCTAAGCTAAAGGTGGCTAATGTTGGGCTATAAAGGAACTACAGCACGGTCACATGACTTCACGTCACCACCGCTAAGCTAAAGGTGGCTAATGTTGGGCTATAAAGGAACTACAGCACGGTCACATGACTTCACGTCACCACCGCTAAGCTAAAGGTGGCTAATGTTGGGCTATAAAGGAACTACAGCACGGTCACATGACTTCACGTCACCACCACTAAGCTAAAGGTGGCTAATATCCACAGAAACTGCTCTCCTTGCTGTCACTGAGGAACTGCACACGGCTAAAGCAGCCTCCCTCTCCTCTGTCATCATCCTTCTGGAACTGTCTGCTGCATTCGACACGGTGAACCATCAGATCCTCCTTCGCACTCTCCAAGAACTTGGAGTTTCAGGCTCTGCACTTTCCCTCCTCACCTCATACCTCAAAGACCGCACCTACAGGGTTACTTGGAGAGGGTCGGAGTCCGACCCTTGTAAATTAACTACAGGGGTCCCTCAGGGCTCTGTTCTCTGGTCCCCTCCTTCTTGTCCTTGTACACAAACTCGCTCGGGTCTGTCATTAGCCCGCATGGTTTTTCATACCACTGCTACGCTGACGACACCCAACTAATTCTGTCCTTTCCCCGCTCAGAGACCCAGGTCGTCGCACGCATCTCTGCTTGCCTAGCAGACATCTCTCAGTGGATGTCTGCTCATCACCTCAAGCTCAACCTTGACAAGACTGAACTGCTTTTCCTTCCGGGAAAAGATTGTCCCACTCTTGACCTAACAATCAACATCGGCACCTCTGTTGTTTCCCCGACTCAGACTGCAAGGAATCTGGGTGTGACCCTAGATAACAAACTGTCCTTCACTGCAAACATCTCTGCTACAACCCGCTGCTGCAGATACACTCTTTACAACATCAGGAGGATACGTCCCCAGCTGACCCAGAAAGAGACGCAGGTTCTGGTCCAGGCTCTTGTCATCTCACGCCTAGACTACTGCAACTCCCTCCTGGCTGGTCTACCTGCATGTGCCATCCGACCTCTGCAGCTCATCCAGAATGCAGCGGCTCGTCTGGTCTTCAACCTTCCTAAATGTTCCCACACAACGCCGCTCCTCCGCTCCCTTCACTGGCTTCCATTAACTGCTAGAATCCACTTCAAGACACTGGTACTTGCGTACCATGCTGTGAATGGATCTGGCCCTTCCTACATCCAGGACATGGTTAAACCGTACACCCCAGCACGTGCACTCCGCTCTGCATCAGCCAAACAGCTCGCTGCACCCGCACTGCGAGGGGGACCCAAGTTCCCGTCAGCAGAAACACGTGGGTTTGCTATCCTGGATCCAAAATGGTGGAATGAGCTCCCCATTGAAATCAGGACAGCAGAAAGCTTACACATCTTCTTCAGACTGAAAACTCATCTCTTTGGACTCCACTTCCAGAGATAGAATTACTAACAAAGCACTTATACTAATAAAGGGCTGGCTTATCTAAAGCCAGTTGAGTAGCACTTGAAATGCTTGTCTCTATGAAACCTGATGTCCTTATATGATTCTGTTTTCTTAAAGGTTGTATTTTGTTGGTCGAACGCACTTATTGTAACTCGCTTTGGATAAGAGCGTCAGCTAAATGCAATGTAATGTTGGGCATGATAATGTTTAGTCGTCTCATTTAGACACTAAACACATTTTTTTAATTCAGCAGTGGAGTATTTACTGAAATATTTTATGTTGTAGAATAAAATCTCTTCAGCTTGTGTTAACCACAGACCTTATTTCAGGCCAAAAAACACATTCAGGAAACCATTGACCAGTGGACAGGAAATGGTACAAAGATGTTTTTAGGACTCATTCCTGCACCAGTCTTGTTAGGGTTTAAGGAGATCCATCACCCAGACAGAAGCTCCTCCAACACCAATTAATGATGGAGACACCTGGTGGGGTCGGATCACCTCCTAACCCCTTAACTCCTCCACATGTGATGACAGGAGATGCAGCTACTTGTAGGGCTTTAGGTAGAGAAACGTCAGCAGGAGAAGAAGACAAACTCAGAAGAAAGAAGAACAGAGTCCAAAAATAGATTTTAGTTCACATGGAAACCACCCGAGTGAGACAGAGAGGAAGTCACGGTGAGAGCAGAAAGAAAGGAGAGGGAATTAAAACTGAAAGGGAGGAGAAGGGGAGTAGAAATACATGAAGGCTTGGTCTTTTTAATATTATGGGGTTTGCTGTAGTGTTTCATCTGTTTGGACATATTTTGTTAGTAAGCTATCTCCTTGGCCAGGTGGTTCTGACGTCAATGGGACTTTCTTTGTTGAATCATAAAACCCTGTAGGAAGTTGTTGGGCTTGTTTTGCCACTTTTTGCATTTTTTCCAGGTAAAGAAATTGATAATTGCATGTGTTTTACTTGGTCGAGTTACAATTGCAGCATTGCCTATATGTGATGCTTTGTTTTGGGGGGTGTTCCCACTCCTGTGGTGTGTTCTATAGGTTTTAGTGCATGTGAATGGTCGGCAAAGGCTAAAATCCCGGCGTTCCCTTCAGAGGGAGTTCCTCTCCCCCTGAAACCCTACAGATACCTCATTCACACCAACGCAACTCCGGTTCAAGCTCCGTGCTAGAGCTTTTCAGGTTCAGAACCGGTTCTTCGGTTGAGCTCCGGCTCTTTTCACACCGCCCAGAGTCCGACTGGTGCTGCGTCATTGCGTCATCGTTTGCGTCATGACGTAACCGTTTGCGTGCCTGCTTCATAAAGCCAGATTCCCAGTAGGTAGCTGGTCTCTTCAGTGGACCACTGCTGCTTGTTAGGTTTCTCCATCGTTGTGTACAAACTGGATAACGCGCCAGCTTTTTGTTGTTGTTCAGGAGTTGATCCCGCACCTGCCCCTGTCCCTGCACCTGCCCCCGCCTCGACGTAAGCGTGAAGTATGCGGTGCTTTGGCTCTGGCCGGACAATTTTTAGGTGCTCGAAATGAACCGGATTGCGGAGCTAAGAGAGGCTGCTCCGCTGCGGTGTGAACAGGAAAACTCGGTGCTTTTCAAGCTCCAGCTCCGAACCGGCCCTGAAACAGCGTTCGTGTGAATGAGGTAATAGTTGTCCCTTACTTCTGGAACACTACCCTTATGTCCTTGTATAGATACCAGGGTCTTTCTACATTTTATTAAAACTGATTCTTTCGAAAATTTGACATATATTTTGTGGTAAAAAATGGTCCAATGTGTACTCCTGATGTCTATCAATATGTAATTTTGGTTATGTTGATTATTAATATATATTCTATTATATAATGAAGCAACTGTCATAAAACCCAAAACCCAATTCCCCGCCGGGATAAATAAAGTATTTTCAGATTGTCTTAATGTGTGGGAGATGAGAATATAACAAAGAATACATGAAGGTGAAAAAATGAGTAAGAATAAATAAAAAGGACGTAAGGTGGATCGACAGGTGAGCCCAGCGTTAAGCTTCCTGTCCTCGTTGATCTCTGTCATAAATCTTCCCGGCCTAAAAACAGCGAGCAGCGTTCCCATTCCCAGAATCTGAGGGAATGAGGAGACGCAGACACTCCTCACATCTCCAGGATCACTGCCTCCTGCAGAGCCGGGATTGAGGATTGAAAGAATATAACGAGGTCTGAGGAGAGCGGCGGCTTTAATTCCCGGGATCGAGTTCAGATGGAGGTTTATTTTCCTGCAGCCGACACTGATCCAACAGCTGGATTTACTCTAGAATCCTAAACTCTCCTCACACTGCAGGCAGCCAGAGTTACAGAGGTTTAAGGTCAGCGCTAATGTTGGGCCATGAAGGAACTACAGCACGGTCACATGACTTCACGTCACCACCGCTAAGCTAAAGGAGGCTAATGTTGGGCTATAAAGGAACTACAGCACGGTCACATGACTTCACGTCACCACTGATAAGCTAAAGGAGGCTAATGTTGGGCTATAAAGGAACTACAGCACGGTCACATGACTTCATGTCACCACCGCTAAGCTAAAGGAGGCTAATGTTGGGCTATAAAGGAACAACAGCACGGTCACATGACTTCACGTCTCCACCGCTAAGCTAAAGGAGGCTAATGTTGGGCTATAAAGGAACTACAGCACGGTCACATGACTTCACGTCACCACCGCTAAGCTAAAGGTGGCTAATGTTGGGCTACAAAGGAACTACAGCACGGTCACATGACTTCACGTCACCACTGCTAAGCTAAAGGTGGCTAATGTTGGGCTATAAAGGAACTACAGCACGGTCACATGACTTCACGTCACCACCGCTAAGCTAAAGGTGGCTAATGTTGGGCTATAAAGGAACTACAGCACGGTCACATGACTTCACGTCACCACCGCTAAGCTAAAGGAAGCTAATGTTGGGCTATAAAGGAACTACAGCACGGTCACATGACTTCACGTCACCACCGCTAAGCTAAAGGAAGCTAATGTTGGGCTATAAAGGAACTACAGCACGGTCACATGACTTCATGTCACCACCGCTAAGCTAAAGGAGGCTAATGTTGGGCTATAAAGGAACTACAGCACGGTCACATGACTTCATGTCACCACCGCTAAGCTAAAGGTGGCTAATGTTGGGCTATAAAGGAACTACAGCACGGTCACATGACCCTCACGTCACCACCGCTAAGCTAAAGGAGGCTAATGTTGGGCTATAAAGGAACTACAGCACGGTCACATGACTTCACGTCACCACCGCTAAGCTAAAGGCGGCTAATGTTGGGCTATAAAGGAACTACAGCACGGTCACATGACTTCATGTCACCACCGCTAAGCTAAAGGCGGCTAATGTTGGGCTATAAAGGAACTACAGCACGGTCACATGACCCTCACGTCACCACCGCTAAGCTAAAGGAGGCTAATGTTGGGCTATAAAGGAACTACAGCACGGTCACATGACTTCACGTCACCACCGCTAAGCTAAAGGAGGCTAATGTTGGGCTATAAAGGAACTACAGCACGGTCACATGACTTCACGTCACCACCGCTAAGCTAAAGGAGGCTAATGTTGGGCTATAAAGGAACTACAGCACGGTCACATGACTTCACGTCACCACCGCTAAGCTAAAGGAGGCTAATGTTGGGCTATAAAGGAACTACAGCACGGTCACATGACTTCACGTCACCACCGCTAAGCTAAATGAGGCTAATGTTGGACACGATGAAGTTTAGCCGTCTCATTTAGACACTTCCAATTAACCAGTGGGATATTTACTGACGTATATTAGGTTGTGGAACAAACATTTATTCTGCTTGTGTTAATCACAGAACTTATTTCAGCCATCGTTTACAGCTGGTTTACATAATGTTAGCTATAAGTTGTTGGTATCAACCCGTGGAATTCATCATGCTGTTAAGTTAAAGAGGGCTGAAGCTAGTTAGCCTAGCTTACTATAGTTAGCTCCACTAGATTTAATGTGTAGTTCATTTATTGTACAACCTGCTGAGTCATCTGCCAGAAGTTTAGCCATTGGAAAAATCCAATCAAACTAAAGTAAAACATTGTCAGTCTGTCCTCCCTAAAAGAGCGTATTTATAATATAATTGCAATTAAAGGGGGAACTGTCGCTGCAGAACCTCGTATATAAAAGGTATTTTGTGTCCACATTGCTCTCCATACTGTCTTTCTAAAACTAACTGCAATGACCTTGAACACCTTCTGTTTCTTAACCCTCCGCGTTAACTCAAAGTGACAGGAAGGAGGAATCACAACAGGACTGTAAGAGCATTACATCTCCCACAACACTGCCCACATGTGATAAGAGAAATGTAGGCGGAGAAATAAAAAGGTGTTTTTCTGACATGAGTTATGATCAAGTGAAGCTGAAGGGCAGGAGGTTAAAGCAATCTTTGTGTTTACTTTGGTAACAGCTGCCTGAATGGGTTTGCCTTTGTGTGTGTGTGCGTGTGTGTGTGTGTGTGTGTGTGTGTGTGTGTGTGTGTGTGTGTGTAGTACCTGTCCAGGTCGTCGCTGTCCTGCATGTTGAACAGCATGGAGGGGATCAGTTTGTCCATATGCTGAGGCTCCCAGATGATGGCCTGCAGCTCGTCGTTCACCGTCTTCCTCACAACGCCCTGCAGACCCTTAATCCCTGCAATACGGATCCTGAGACAGAAACAAAGAACTGTTAGAAATCCACAAGCAAATATTTAACATTATTCCAAAAACAAACGGAACTAAAATGTATTGTATACCTTATATGATAAAAACACTTAATAATAATAATAATAATAATAATAATAAATGGGTTTTTATCTTAATTCTCAAAGATGCTTAAATACACCTGAACATCAGCAGGAGAGGACTCTTTAAAGTAGAGACA
>NW_027639435.1:0-12500 GCF_949606895.1 Notothenia rossii | reverse complement strand
AGAGAGACAGCACGAGATAGGGACACACAAATGAGACACACACACACACAGAGAGAGACAGCACGAGACAGACACACACACACACACACACACACAGAGAGAGAGAGAGACACACACAGAGAGAGACAGCACGAGATAGGGACACACAAATGAGACACACACACACACAGAGAGAGACAGCACGAGACACACACACACACACACACACACACACACACACACACACACACACACACACACACACACACACACACACACACACACACACACACACACACACACACACACACACACACACACACACACACACACACACACACACACACACACACACACACACACACACACACACACACACACACACACACACACACACACACACACACACACACACTCCAACAATAAAGACAGTCAGTAGACATTTGTGTCCCTAAACATCTCTTACTAAAAACATAAATGATGGTTTCGAAATAAAAGCATTTAGAAATTGATGTTTTTTAAGATCAGCCTGAATGAAGTGGATTTGGTGATGAGGCCAGCTTACAACGTCATTGTTCAAATCTATTGACTTGGTTTATTATGTACTTGTTCATGCGTGAATGAGGTTTTGACTACTCATATCTGTATGTATGTATGTATTTATGTCATCCAATAACACGGCTTGAATTAAAGCAGCTGTTGTCTCGACTCCAGCCTAATTTCCCCTTGTGATGAAGAACTAATCAGAGAAAGTGTTTTCACTATTAATAACCCGAGATGCTGTGAAGCTCCAGGGAATCAGAGAGTGAAATTAAAGAATGCATCACTTTGTTACGCACCGCCGCCTCACTTCTGGAACCATATTAGGATTAGTTTGCTTCTGAAATGAAGATAATGAGAGAATCTGAAGATACGTCGGTTTCATCAGAGATCAATAAGCCATCTTTTTTTCAACCGTGGGGATTTCTTTAACTGGAGATTCAACCTTCGATCAAAGATTAGCTCCGTTTCCATCTGGCAGAGCAAGGATATTAAAATAATAAACCGAAAATAATTGCGAGGAGACGAGGATCAGAGCAATATGGTCCACTATTCCAAAACAAATATGAATTCCAGATCCACTTTCAAGCTTTCAGTAAATCTACGTGCTGTTTCCAAGGTCAGGCTTTACTTCTACACTCAGCAGGGGGTCTGGTGGGAGGCATTTTGCACCAAACTGCACGAAGGAAATACCCGTCTGATAAATAAGACAACCTTTAAAAGTCAAATCAGGAGAATATAAGTGCAACGAAAATAGAAATATAATGATTTTAAGCTGGAAAAAGTAGGAACCTCAGAAATAATGGCGACACACAGTGGAGGTCTTAAAGGGGCCTTTGTTAATGTACCATCGTTAGGTAAAAGGTTGATAATACAAACTTAAATGAACAATATTAAATGAACATAGCCGGCATTTTATAAAACATTAAAGAACACAACAACCCCTCACCCACCCAAATGTCTATCAACTATATCAACCTACACGACGTTGAAAAAGAAGCAAGACAAACAATTCGAGCTCTGAAAATAAGAATAATCCAACCGGGTAGTCTGTCGTGTCTCTGGTGATCCAATAAGTCCTTTCTCTGGAGATCTAATCCTTTATAATTCTTCTTTCTGGGGTGTTTCCTCTCCCGTAGTGTGCTGTATAGGTTTTAGTGCATGTAAATGGTCTACAAAGGCTAAAATCCTTGTGTTCCCTCCAGAGCACAGACAGAAAGATTCCTAGTGATATACACCTGAAAATGAGGTGGATAGGAACTCTTTAATACTAAACATTAGGCGCTTTCACACCGGAGTACTTTCCCCCCCGAGCTAGGCCGATAGGGGGAGATTTGGTTTCACACCAAAAGGATCTGGAACTAGTTGCGCGAACCTCTTCACCCCCAGATAGTCCCTGCTAGAGAGGCGGTACTTTCCTGAGGAGGCAATGGTTCGTGGGCGTGTCGGCCACACTAACAATTTCTGATTGGCTGGGCGGATTGCAAACCACGCCCCGTAAAACTCTGAAGAGTTTTGTGAAGCCGAAATTTCATTTGCTTGCATTAGCATTATTAGCATTAGCCCAGCGCACCAACGGAGAGAGACTAACTTATGGCAACACAAAAGAAAACATGGGAGCGGTGGAGATGAGGAGGTGTCGGGGCTTCTGGCGATTTACTCGGAGGACGCGAGCCAGCAGCCTGCCAGTAAACCCAAAGCAGAAGAAGAAGAAGTGACATCAGCGGCTTTGTTTGCTTAATCCTCCCTCAGGGACTTATTCTGGTGAGAACGCGATCTACTAGGACAGTTCGAGGGACTAAAAAGTTCGGGGGGAACAAGTACCGGGGACAAGTACCGGCTAAGTACTTGGTGCAAAGCGGCTATTCATTTTCATTAAGTTAGAAACAGTTATGTACCATCTTATATCTTTGTTTCTAGGTGGATTCAAACATGACATATATTTGAATGTTGTCAACTACGCGTTAAACTCTGGGTTCTCGTGCTACCAGGTGAGTACTACCTTGAAATATGAGGAGCAGAAATACATAAATAAGAGTAAACCACAAATACCAACCAGACCCTTAGAACTGTTAGGAAGGAAGAGTTTAGTCTGAGTGCATGTGTTGATACATTCAAGTTAGTGGATTTAAAATGGACTGAAATGTCTATTTTAGTTACATGGTGAGAATATGGTGTTTAAAGATCACCTATTAGGTCAAATCCACTTCTTCATGTCTCTTCTACATCAACATGTGTCCCCTCTTCTTCATGTCTCTTCTACATCAACATGTGTCCCCTCTTCTTCATGTCTCTTCTACATCAGCATGTGTCCCCTCTTCTCCATGTCTCTTCTACATCAACATGTGTCTCCTCTTCTTCATGTCTCTTCTACATCAACATGTGTCCACACTTCTTCATGTCTCTTCTACATCAACATGTGTCCCATCTTCTTCATGTCTCTTCTACATCAACATGTGTCCCCTCTTCTTCATGTCTCTTCTACATCAACATATGTCCCCTCTTCTCCATGTCTCTTCTACATCAACATGTGTCCCCTCTTCTTCATGTCTCTTCTACATCAACATGTGTCCCCTCTTCTTCATGTCTCTTCTACATCAACATGTGTCCCCTCTTCTCCATGTCTCTTCTACATCAACATGTGTCCCCTCTTCTTCATGTCTCTTCTACATCAACATGTGTCCCCTCTTCTTCATGTCTCTTCTACATCAACATGTGTCCCCTCTTCTTCATGTCTCTTCTACATCAACATGTGTCCCCTCTTCTTCATGTCTCTTCTACATCAACATGTGTCCCCTCTTCTCCATGTCTCTTATACATCAACATGTGTCCCCTCTTCTTCATGTCTCTTCTACATCAACATGTGTCCCCTCTTCTTCATGTCTCTTCTACATCAACATGTGTCCTCTCTCCTTCATGTCTCTTCTACATAAACATGTGTCCCCTCTTCTTCATGTCTCTTCTACATCAACATGTGTCCCCTCTTCTTCACGTCTCTTCTACATCAACATGTGTCCCCTCTTCTTCATGTCTCTTCTACATCAACATGTGTCCCCTCTTCTTCATGTCTCTTCTACATCAACATGTGTCCCCTCTTCTACATCAACATGTGTCCCCTCTTCTACATCAACATGTGTCCCCTCTTCTCCATGTCTCTTCTACATCAACATGTGTCCCCTCTTCTTCATGTCTCTTCTACATCAACATGTGTCCCCTCTTCTTCATGTCTCTTCTACATCAACATGTGTCCCCTCTTCTTCACGTCTCTTCTACATCAACATGTGTCCCCTCTTCTTCATGTCTCTTCTACATCAACATGTGTCCCCTCTTCTTCATGTCTCTTCTACATCAACATGTGTCCCCTCTTCTTCATGTCTCTTCTACATCAACATGTGTCCCCTCTTCTTCATGTCTCTTCTACATCAACATGTGTCCTCTCTCCTTCATGTCTCTTCTACATAAACATGTGTCCCCTCTTCTTCATGTCTCTTCTACATCAACATGTGTCCCCTCTTCTTCATGTCTCTTCTACATCAACATGTGTCCCCTCTTCTTCATGTCTCTTCTACATCAACATGTGTCCCCTCTTCTTCATGTCTCTTCTACATCAACATGTGTCCCCTCTTCTTCATGTCTCTTCTACATCAACATGTGTCCCCTCTTCTTCATGTCTCTTCTACATCAACATGTGTCCCCTCTTCTTCATGTCTCTTCTACATCAACATGTGTCCCCTCTTCTTCATGTCTCTTCTACATCAACATGTGTCCCCTCTTCTACATCAACATGTGTCCCCTCTTCTCCATGTCTCTTCTACATCAACATGTGTCCCCTCTTCTTCATGTCTCTTCTACATCAACATGTGTCCCCTCTTCTTCATGTCTCTTCTACATCAACATGTGTCCCCTCTTCTTCATGTCTCTTCTACATCAACATGTGTCCTCTCGCCTTCATGTCTCTTCTACATAAACATGTGTCCCCTCTTCTTCATGTCTCTTCTACATCAACATGTGTCCCCTCTTCTTCATGTCTCTTCTACATCAACATGTGTCCCCTCTTCTTCATGTCTCTTCTACATCAACATGTGTCCCCTCTTCTTCATGTCTCTTCTACATCAACATGTGTCCCCTCTTCTTCATGTCTCTTCTACATCAACATGTGTCCCCTCTTCTTCATGTCTCTTCTACATCAACATGTGTCCCCTCTTCTACATCAACATGTGTCCCCTCTTCTACATCAACATGTGTCCCCTCTTCTCCATGTCTCTTCTACATCAACATGTGTCCCCTCTTCTTCATGTCTCTTCTACATCAACATGTGTCCCCTCTTCTTCATGTCTCTTCTACATCAACATGTGTCCCCTCTGTGGAAAGAGACTCTGAAAGTTTCAGGAACAAAGATTCTCTCTCTTTTTGATCCATTTCTATAAAAACCTGTCTGAAAATGAGCTGATCAGATTTTGGCCACTTTATGATGTCATAACGATGTTTTGTCTTGTGTAACCATTAGCCAATCAACAACCAAGTTACCCCCCCCCCCCCCCCTTATCACCTGAATCTCGTCCTAGAGCTCCATTGAGTTCTTTGTAACCAAATGTCTCTCAGAGGGGCGTGGGGAGGGGCTCCTTATTTTCATCTAAAGTAACAGACAGAGAATCAGCACTTCGGAAACAGGGCTGAAACAGAGGGGATTATGGGTAATGCTGCAATGATCTGTTTGGTGTTTCAGCCAATCAGAGACAGGCTCTGCATATATTGATGAAGAACAGTATGATAGGAGACCTCTAAGTCCTCTTACCTGGTTCTGGTCTCAGTGTCTTCGTGAGTAGAGTGGCACATTGCGCTGAACTGGGACACGAAGAAGTCGTAGCGACGGTGGTACGACGGCGTGTCCTCCTCGATGTTGGCAAACTTCACAAACTGGAGAAAAAAGACAGGAGGAAGAAGAAGGAATAATTCATTAGGTTTAGGACCTTGGAGAGAGCCACCATAAAAGATGATTGGTGGCTGAGCTTTGTCCAGATTGAAGTGTTCATAAAACCGTCAACTTTTACGGTCCTTATAATATCCATGAATTATCAACAAAGCAATGTGTTTCAATTTCATTTTATGATGAAGCAGCTTTCAGTGTCTTTGCGACATCTGGAGCAAACTTCAGAAACGCTTGAGGCTTGCCGTCCTCGTCGTCAGTTAAATCGTGTTTTCAACCGTCTTATCTCGCGGGCATTTAAATATTAAATGTTTGTAATGCATGTCTGTGATTTCTTCTCATCTGTTTTGTATATTTATGTTCATAAAAAGCACTTTATAAATTGTCTAAAATCTGCTTTGTAAATAAACTGCCCTTCCCGTTAAACTGAATTTAACAAACTGTCCGTGATGTGGTTAAACTAAGCAAAAACAACACATCGAAATGGCACTATTTAAAGTGTGCAATATCATCCGTCTAAAATCTGGTTTGGTCAACACCAGAAGGGCTTTTCTTACTCTCGGCGCGCGGCCACATACCAAAATGCAGATGTTCCCCCTAAAATGTTAATGTGATGCCAGAAAAAAATATTTATGTTTGTCAAAAATTGTGTATTTACTCAACGTCACATTTGTTATGGACTCTGTATTGGCAGAAAGTCATTGCTTCAGTGTTGTTTTAAAAAAACATCAAAGCGTCATGAATCCACCTGCAATCATTTTCAATTTCCTCCAATCAGAGCATCGCGGCTGTGAAGCTTTTTGACTTTTGTCACAACAAGATCAAAACATTGAGTTAATCGAGAACACAACAACATGCAGAGCGTTTACAGTGACTCAGACCAGAAGTATCCTCATACTCTTGCATGGGGATGAACTGGAGGTGATGGGGATAATGATAGCAGCCATTAGACATCCCCCCTCTTTTGTCCAGCCTGTCATTTCCTCCCTCAAAACAGGAGTGTCCTCACCATCAGCTGTTCTCCTCAAGGACCCATTATTGTCCACTGCAGTAAATTGCCTTTTGTAGAGTTCTCCATCGGTGACCAGAAGCCACCGCTCTACCTTGTAATTTCCTCCCATTTGCTACCTAACCTCTCCTGGGGAAATGGCTCAGATTCCCTCCTGTGTTACTGGATCGCACAAGAGGGAAACCAGGGGCGAGACATCAAGGGCTGAACCTGGAAATGATTCAGCATTTTAGCTCTATTCTCTTCCCTGGTCCGGAAGTCAATCGTTTTCTGAATGAAACAAGCTGAAGAGATGTTTGTTCTACCACAAGAAATCCGTCAGTAAATACCCCACTGGTGAATTTAAAAACTGCGGTTGCTAACAAGTGTCTAAATGAGAGGAGTATACGCCCAACATTAGCCACCTTGAGCTTAGCGGTGGTGACGTGAAGTCTAGTGACCGTGCTGTAGTTCCTTTATAGCCCAACATTAGCCTCCTTTAGCTTAGCGGTGGTGACGTGAAGTCATGTGACCGAGCTGTAGTTCCTTTATAGCCCAACATTAGCCTCCTTGAGCTTAGCGGTGGTGACGTGAAGTCATGTGACCGTGCTGTAGTTCCTTTATAGCAGGGGTGGGGAACCTCCGGCCTCCGGGCCGTATACGGCCCGCGAGACGATTTGGTACGGCCCTCGAGGTAATTTATAAACACACGCAAAAAAAGAAAAATTGGAGAAATCTAGAACGCAAAAAAATTAAACAAGCGAGTGACTGTTTTTCCTAGCCAAGGTCAGGGTCTTTGAACACAACACAAGCCTAACGTGTCATCACGTGGTATATGTCTCGTCTCATAGGGTTCAGTTCTGAGGGAGAGCACCAGATAGTCGCTCCGGTTCTTCCAAAAATTGCAGTACCCATAAGGAGCCGTACACATGCCGCAGTTTTTGCGTGGCTGTGTCTTTAGTTGAAAGCCCAGTGGCGATCTGTTCATCTGTCATACTGATCATACAGTCAATAACGTTGTTGTTATTAGCATCTGGTTAGCTAGCTATGCTAACGAATATAAGAAGCTTTTTCTACAACCAGTGAGGTAAAGGCACATCTTTATATGATCATTATAGTTATAAAAAAATAAGAGAATAAAGTAAACAGGTATAAAATACTATATGACGGTAAAAAAAGTTGTTATTAATAAACAAGAATACAGTTTGAAAGGGGAGTGATTTGTAAAATATCCATAAAGAAAAAGATCTGCTTACAGTTCTGTTTCATCTGGGTGCTGAGAGATGTATCCATAGATCTCTTCATGTTGCTCTCAAAGTGCAGCAGATTGATGCTTTTACTTCAACATTTAAAAAAAATCTTCATTTGCACACATCTTGTGTCCATATCTATCTTTCTGTGTTGGTGGTCATGCCACACCGTGCACGTGCATGCATGCGCGAGTCATGGTAAAATATCTGGATTAAGAGGTTGCTTTTTCTTTGCACAGCATGAAAGAAAAGCCAAATGAATGGGCTGTGATTTTAGTATTTTTAAGCAGAGGTCAATAATTTGTACGGCCCTCGGAGGATATTGTAAAAAATTGAAATGGCCCTTGAGAGGAAAAGGTTCCCCACGCCTGCTTTATAGCCCAACATTAGCCACTTTTAGCTTAGCGGTGGTGATGTGAAGTCATGTGACCGTGCTGTAGTTCCTTTATAGCCCAACATTAGCCTCCTTTAGCTTAGCGGTGGTGACCTGAAGTCATGTGACCGTGCTGTAGTTCCTTTATAGCCCAACATTAGCCTCCTTTAGCTTAGCGGTGGTGACGTGAAGTCATGTGACCGTGCTGTAGTTCCTTTATAGCCCAACATTAGCCTCCTTTAGCTTAGCGGTGGTGACCTGAAGTCATGTGACCGTGCTGTAGTTCCTTTATAGCCCAACATTAGCCACTTTTAGCTTAGCGGTGGTGATGTGAAGTCATGTGACCGTGCTGTAGTTCCTTTATAGCCCAACATTAGCCACCTTTAGCTTAGCGGTGGTGACCTGAAGTCATGTGAAAGTGCTGTAGTTCCTTTATAGCCCAACATTAGCCTCCTTTAGCTTAAGGTGGTGACGTGAAGTCATGTGACCGTGCTGTAGTTCCTTTATAGCCCAACATTAGCCGCCTTTAGCTTAGCGTGGTGACGTGAAGTCATGTGACCGTGCTGTAGTTCCTTTATAGCCCAACATTAGCCTCCTTTAGCTTAGCGGTGGTGATGTGAAGTCATGTGACCGTGCTGTAGTTCCTTTATAGCCCAACATTAGCCGCCTTTAGCTTAGCGGTGGTGACATGAAGTCATGTGTCCGTGCTGTAGTTCCTTTATAGCCCAACATTAGCCTCCTTTAGCTTAGCGGTGGTGACGTGAAGTCATGTGACCGTGCTGTAGTTCCTTTATAGCCCAACATTAGCCGCCTTTAGCTTAGCGGTGGTGACGTGAAGTCATGTGTCCGTGCTGTAGTTCCTTTATAGCCCAACATTAGCCGCCTTTAGCTTAGTGGTGGTGATGGTTACGGGGAAAATCTGCCTTTTGGTATGAGGGCGCACGCAGAGAGTAAGAGTAACAAAAACCCAAACGAAAACTAGTTTAGCTCTTTAAATATCAATATATGAACGCAACGTGCTGCTGTAACAGGTAGATTTTCCAATTTGGGATCAATATAAAACACTATCATTGTTCAAATTGATTACTAATGCCATCCATATTTCTGGTTCCAGTTTCTAAGATGTGAGGATTTGCTGCTTTCTTTTTCCTTTATATAATTGTCAATGTAATATCTCTGGGTTTTGGACAACACCAGACACTTAAACATGTCAACGTGGCCTCATTAAAGTGGGATGGTTGACATTGTGTTCTGGCGTCACTTTAACATTTTACTGGGAGTTAATTCTGTCTGCAGCCGAGGTTTCATTATGTAAATAAGAACGTTCAGAAAGCCTCGTGGCAAAGCACTTAGGATTCTCTACAATGAGAAAATGAGAGGGTGATACAAACACCAGATCCATTTGTTTTACTTCCCTCAGGCCATAAAGAGCTCATTTAAAAAAGAAAAAGGGAACAACAAGGAGGCATTAAAGAGTCCTGTGAAATTGACTGGTTTTACTTCTCTATCCATGCATACTGATTACATAACAAGTGGTGAGAGACATTAACAGACATCCCCACAATGAAAGCTAGACCATTTTCTAATTATCTTTTCAAAGATGGAGATGGAGTGAAATCGTGTCAAACACTCATGTCCTGTAGGTTAGTGGCAGTACGATCTGTAGCTTCACATACGAGAGTCTACGAATCCTCGATATCGAAGAGTTCTGAACCTGATGTCTGCGTTTGATTGCTTTGCCAGGTTGTGCATCATCGGTGTGAATGCTGGACGGCTAGAAGTGTCTCTTCTCCCTGCGTCTCAGTGGAAGAGACACTCATCCGTCACCCTCTCAGGGGACGATATGTATAGCCTGTGGACCACAGAGAAATCTGTCTGTTTGTTCAACCTCCTTCACGCTTTCTGGATCAAACAGAGTTCATGGGCAGTGATTCAATGTCTGCCAGCTCATAGAGGCCTGTTGTGAACATGGAAATGTTGAGTACGCCAAAGTTTTATGATAGAAATGTACAGTAGGGTCCCCAGCACGTAGAAACTGCCAGATGCTAACCTGCATATGTTTGGGTGATTTGCACAATTAGCATAAGTTGCATTAATTAGCATAATAAGACGATGGCTAAAAAATGGCTTTGCTGATTTGGAACATTTTGGTGTGTTTTTGGAGGTTATTCAGGATGTTGAATACACTTCTGACCTACTTATGATTACGAATAAATTGAAGTTTTGAGACCCTTAAAACTTCAAAAATCATCAAAATCAGCCACGAATACGGCCCCTTTCTAGTTAAAACTTAAAAAAGGCATTTCTTAGCAATTCTCGGCAAATGATAGTTAATGCTAATAATGCAACTATTTTGTGCTGATTTGGGACCCGTACTATACATTTCTATCACAAAACTTTGGGGTACTCAACATGTCCGGGTTCACTTTGCTGGCAAGTAGACTAACTACTGTAGAGTTCATGTGTGGCACTTAAACAAAAAGTAAATTAGGTTACACACACATTTGTGTCCAACGTAATGCCAATCAAAGATTCTGAAATAGGATTTACCAATCAAGAGCAGTCTCCAGCCTGAAGCTACAGCCACACGTAGACTTGTTGTTTCTTAGATTTCTACGTTTACGCCAACCGTCCACACCTCTTCTTAGTGGAAAACTAAGAAATGTTGAGTACCCCAAAGTTTTATGATAGAAATGTACAGTAAGGGTCCCCAGCACATAGAAACTTCCGGATGCTAACCTGTATATGTTGGTTGATTTGCATAAGTTGCATTATTAGCATTAATTAAAACACGTATATGCAACCAATAGCATGACCGTTTTCGACAAAGTTGGCAGTTTCAACCAGAAAGTGGCCATATGTGTTGTTTTAAGGCCCAGATACACCGGCCCGAAATCGGCAGTAAATGGGAGTCGGGCCGAACATGAGCGTGGGCACGCCCTATTCGGAGTGGTTTACGCCGCACCGTCGGGTCTTTTCTGCCGACCTGACGCCTTTTCTTGCCGATTCAACATGTTGAATCAACATGTTGAATCGGCGTCGGGAACACCACCGGAAGTCGGACAAAGGGATAACACTGATTGGCTGTTCAGCTAGCGAATCAGTGCATGAGAGGCGTTAACGGAAGTGAGGGAGGTAAAGAAATGATTTAAAATGGAAGATGGAACAAACACGGACGGCTATTTCACCTCATCGGTTTATAGAGCTCCTGTTCGTTCATGTTTTCAATGGACGAGAGTGAACATGGAAAGAAAAACGCTATTTGTTGTTTGTTTATATCACGGAGTCTGTTCTTCTCCTCTGTCTTCCTGTTGTTCCGGTTGTTGCCTCTTTTGAATGATGAATACACACTTCCGCCGCCTGCTGGTAAGGAGAGTTATTGCCACTCACGCATACGCAGTTCATACGTGCTCGGCTCGGATTTGCGGTGTGTTCCAGTGCGCGAAGTCGGCAAATACGCAGGAGAGTCCGGCGACGCAACAGTCGGTGTCGGCGTCGGCGACTTCTCAGGTGACTGGCCGGTGTATCTGGGCCTTTAGACTCAAAACTGCAATTTTTAATCTTAATCATGTCAGAAGTTCTAAAGAATCCTATATATGCTACGTGTATTTGTTTATCTTAACCCTCCTCTTGTATTCTTTGTGTGAAAATGTGACTAAGCCCCTCTGCAGACCTCCTCATGTGTGTACTTCGCTGCAGACTGCTGACACTCTGTTACCTTCTTGCAAGATTAAACTGTCTTATTTTAAGTATCTTCATTTGAGTATAACAGAAAGGTTTCCTCACCATTTCATAATTATTTGTTTTAGTTTCTATTGGTTAAATTCCACCACACTGTACATGTCTATCATAAAACTTTAGTGTCCTCAACATTTCCATGTTCACAACAGGCCTCTCTGAGCTGGCAGACATTGAATCACTGACCATGAACTCTGTTTGATCCAGAAAATGTGAAGGAGGTTGAACAGACGGAGAGATTTCTCTTTGGTCCACAGGCTATAAATACCGTCCGCTGAGAGGGTGACTCAGTGTCTTCATGTGGACGGATGAGTGTCTCTTCCACTGAGACGCAGGGAAAAGAGACACTTCTGCCAATTCCCGGAGATAAAGTTAGCAGAGGAACACCAACACATGCCGGGTAAAAATAGAAAAAGCTGTTCTGTTCTGAAAAACTGAAAATGGAGCTTGTTTCTAATGAACTGTCACCGTCAGATCGACTAGAAAAGCTGTGTATAATGTATAATATTTACAGAATGATTTATCACCTCCACCCACAAGGTTCTCTGTTCGTCTGTTAGAGAAGTTAAATATCACAAAAGTTGAATCTGGAATCTCGCTCTTGTACATTATGTGGACTGCTAAGCCTGCATCATATTTATTAAAGAGGCCCCATTATCCTTTATTCATTTATTTCAATACAATTTATTTCAATATCTATTTAAA
>NW_027639436.1:0-6120 GCF_949606895.1 Notothenia rossii | reverse complement strand
ACACACACACACACACACACACACACACATGAATGAATGAGAAATCATTAAATATAGTGTTGTATTTTCTAAAATACTCATCCCATCTGCTGATGAAAAACAATCACATTCATATTTTCGTTCTCAATAAATTAGTGTTTTTATAATGATTCAACTCACTTGTTTGTGCAGAACGCTTAAAACGTAGTGAGGGCTGGATGTGTTTGTATGTCAGCATCTGTGTTTTTGTGTACACGGCAGTTTGTGTGTATGTGTGCCTATGTGTGTTGACAAGTGAGTGATGCTCCTGGATCTGCTGTTTGCGTATTTCAGTGTGCTTTCCCGCAGCACAAGGCAGATCATATCTTAATCTTCTCTCTGAGTTATTTTGTTAAACCATATCAACGCACTCTCTAGTCGAAAGATACGTGGGGTGATACAAGTGGAAGGCTTTGGGGGGGGGGGGGGTCATAATCTTTTTTCAAAGGGGATGAAAGTCAATGCTAACCAATTGTGCTACATCTGGCGTGGGTCTACCTCAATGGATGAAGGAAATAGAGGAAAAAACACTTGAGTTGCCTTTTAGTGTAACTGTTTCATCTTTGAATCCGTCACCTGCATAATTATTATGCACACACATTTCTTTTATGACGGCAGATCGAATATGTGTTTTCCTGTTTGTGTTCTGAAACATGTAGGGCAGGATGAGCTTAGCATGTCGCTACAATTCACACTGCAGCTCTGTGACTCACCCGGCTCTCTGCTGGTTGACTGAACACACAAACACCCCCCCCCCCCCCGCTGGGCTTGACTCATTGTGACTACAAATGTGCATCCTGCATGTTATGCAAAAAGATATCACAACACAGGTTGTTTTTTGCAATATTCGACAGCATTGTATTTCGCATTACCACTTGAGTCCAATGGACGATTCATTTTCTGACACGTCTCTGGAGATCTCGTTTTCTATGACAAGAAAAGTGGGTTCACCTTTTTTCTGTCATCAGCACATTTTGTGTCACAAAGCATACATTTTGAAGCACCCTTAAAGAATGGTCTCACATAGATTTAAGAGCACAGTTAATCTCTGTCAAAGTTTGATGTTCAGCTGTTAAACCTTTCACATAAAGGGGTAAATAGAAAGAGAGTAGCTGCTGATGGAATACCGTGCAATTTTGTGCAGTCATCTGTACGCCACTCCCTCCTCTTCTGCGTGTAACAAACCCCCAATTTATGAGTCACTCAAAAATAGCTGAGGTTTGGAAGAGATAAGAGTGTTTTTGAGTAAAAACTGAAAGCAGCCTTTCAATGGCATAAAGGTCAAGGAATTCATTTCCATCAATTGAGATGGTATCAGTGAAAGTGGTTTGCTTCGAGGAATCTCAATGCTTGAGCAGTCAAATCTGATAAAGTGGTCGGAGAAAATGTCTTAATTAGTTATTACATATTTAAGAAGTAATTGCCCAATGAAGTCAAGATGGATCTACTGTAGCTCTGTATCATTTCTTCTACTGCAGTCTTTCTGTTCTTCTTCATTTGTGGGATTTCGTCCTACTTGAATAATCCCCCTTCTTCCTCTTTTCTCCTCTCATCTTCTGTCTTTTTGTTAAGCTTGGAGCTGTGTAGACGCTGCTGCTGCTGCTGCTGCTGCTGCTGCTGCTGCTGCTGCTGCTGGCATTTAGAAGAAGTGCTTTTCTCCTGCTCTGAAAGACTGACTGCGTAATGAAGCCAGGCATAGGAAGGAGATGTTTGTTTAAGAGTAATAAGTGAAATAGACGGATAAACAAATAGCCCAAGCTGTAGAGTATTTCCTCTGAAGCTAGAAGGAATTTATTTATTTGAGCATGTGATTCGGCATCCATGTTTCTAATTGTGTTCTGCTTGGGAGAGGACGTTTGCCAAAACAGTGACTCACTAGTTTAACAGATGTAGACATTTTTAGCAATCTACCATTTTAATATCTGTGGATTATTTGCTACCATACATCCATTTCAGAGATCACATACTTGTCGCTACAGGGTCCCCACTAGCATTGCTTCTATCCATGCCGCCATTACCTCCATGTGCTGCTATTTTAGAGCAATGCACATTATTGAGGAGCACCACGTTCCACTGGAGGGGATCATTAAGCCGCTGCAGAGGAATGAATCTGTGTCCCTGTCCCCTCTTCCTTTCTCTGTTTCCTGCTAATCTCTACTATGCTTCTTCACCATAGTGGTTTCATATCTGCCCTCCATTACTCCACATGCTTTCAATGACAACATATTGGCATAAGCGCATCCTCAGAAGGGATATGTGTCAGCAATGGTGGGAAAATGGACAAAGGAAAGACAGGTTGAGGAGGAGAGTAGAAAGATGGAGGGCAGGATGGTGGGAGAGGGAGGTGTGGTTTTCAGAGCAGGTTATCCATCCCTGAACTCCACCTTGTGCGCGCTCCTAGGAAACCCCCTTCCAGTGGCTGCACACGGCACGCAACGCTACAAGGCTGCAGCACGACACACTCACGCAGCCTATGATGTAGGAGGATGATGACAGAAGAGAGGAGTAGGCGAGGGGGGAGGGGGAGGCATCCAGTGAGCCTGGCAAGTGAGGGAGAGAGTGAGGGAAAGGGCAGAGTGAGAGGGTGAGATAAGCAGAGAGAGCAGCATCTCTGAGCACATTCAGCTCGCAGCAGCTCAGGAGGCAGGACGGCAGAGCAGAGGGGGGAAAACACCTGCCTAACCAAAGGGGGCGACAACACACCTCTCTCTCTCTTGGACACACCGCTCGAACGTCACAGACACGCATTTGTGAGGAGGCGTGAGGCTCAGAAGGAAGAACACTACACACACGCACGCTGTTTGCTGGCTTAGCTGTGCTGAGGAGAGCTGTCTCTTGAAGACTGGACCAGAGCTTTATCCATCGCTTCATCCATCTTCCTCTTCCTGCTTCCCATTCCTCCAACTCAGAAGCAGCTCTCCGTTACACACACCTCAATCATTTGGACTGATTTGCTCGCTGTCATTCATCCAACCTCTGGTCAGGGTCTCTGTAACCATCTCCGCCCGTTTCACTCCAATCAGCCAAGAAATCAAGACACGGTGAGAAGCCGGCCCTTCAACCGCAATCATGAACTTCCTCCGACGCCGTCTCTCTGACAGCAGCTTCATGTCCAACCTGCCCAATGGCTACATGTCAGACCTCCAGAGGGCAGACCCACCTGCCCCCCCTCCGCCCACCGCCACCTCCCCTTCCCAGCCAGGTGGGCCACCAGCAGCGGTGCCAGCCCTGTCTCCTACCAAATCTCCATCCCCATCCCAGGCTCCAGCCAGCCCTGCTGTCCAGGAGCGCCGTATGAGCCAGGCGGCTCCGCAGCCCCAACAGGTCCCGTCTTCCTCCTCTTCCTCTGGCTTCTTCAGCTCCTTCAGCTCCATCAGCTCCATCACCAACGTGGTCAAACAGACGGCTGCGTCCGCCGCCGGGTTTGTGGAGCAGTCCGCTCCTTCTCCCTCACTCTCCAAGAAGTTCAAGATCCTGTTGGTCATCGACGAGCCGCAGCATGAGTGGTAAGTGACTTCACTCATGGGCTATGGGAGTTGACTGATGGGAAGTTGGGTGGTTGTGCTAGCTGGCTTTTTATTTTACTGTTCAGATTTGGTGTGAAGAAATGTTTGGGTTATAGTCAGCCAGGAATATATTTGAAAAAATTTGAACACAAGTGCATTGGCTAAACGTTGACAGATACGTGAAATTGATATTAATCTTCCATTAATCCTTAAATAATAATCACACCCTTTTTGTTTGTGTATCTTTGTATTTAAATGTCCTCTCACTAAAGCTGCTCCTTAAATAGAAAGCGCTGAATTGATCTAAACAGACGGCATAGCTTTTCTCTGGGGTTTGGATTCACACGTCCCACAACCCAACACTGTGGCCTGCCTCTGTTTTTGTGTTTTATGTGAACCTTTCGGACGTCATGACTCATATGCCTGCCTGTTTATGCTAATGTCTGTGAGCGAGTGTTAGGAGAGCTATGAGTAAGTGTTTCTATCCCTCGACAGCACACGTTGGATATGATCCTTATCAACTCATACATCATACAGAGTGGTAAAAGAGCATATAGCTTTGAATAAAACATCACAAACACAAGCGAAATGTAAGCGCTTGGCAGTGTAATCAGTGTTTGCTCTCTTACTCGCTGCCTGCTGTTTCTACAAATCACTTTTTCAGGCTATAAAGGTTTTCCTGAGTCGATGTTGATAATGGATTTTACAGCCATTCATTGCTGTCATTATCTCAGTGTAGTTTCATTTCCTGTATCCCTGTATAGGGTGGATGTGTGATGATCAAGTGGCGACACGGGTGACCTTTTCTTTTTGAATGGACCTTCTGGACCGTTGTAATGTTGCAATTATATTTTAGTGTCCCCACAAACGTATGTGATATGGTCAAAAGCATAGCAGACAAGTAAGCAAGTGAAGATTGAGCTGTGATTTCCCTTCTTTTTTATGTGAACTTGGGCCTGTGTGGAAAGCTGGTTGGCCATATAATGTCGGAAGCTGACTCTACTTGCTGACTACTACTGTTTAAAAAGGACTTTTTGTAGTGTGGATTGATTGTAAAATAATTTCCAACTCCACTTCAGTAAATGTTTGACATACAAATGTATTGAAACATGTTTGACTGCCCATACAAATATATATTAACAAATCCTTCTTTGCGAATTTGCCATTGTAGGTATCTGATCCTGAGATTTAAGTGTCAGCAAAATGTAAAATGCAAATGTCACTAACTGCATTCCCACTGCTACCCATTCTGGCTCCAAGTTCCATTCTCTTTAAATTGAGTCCACAATACTATCTATCTATAATACTATTTGTATTACTGGCATTTGTTTTGGAATAAGATGGTGCCATGCTATATTGATGAAGCACTGTCTGAGTTACAGACAGTGGTACACGAAACGGACTGAAAGCTTTTCACTGCAGTCAATATTACTTCCAACACAATCAGACCAGGATTAGCTCTATAATGCTACATCGTGTGTGGACTCATGCATGAGTGCTGAGGTTCCACCACACAGTACCTACTGAATGTAACTGGCAGCTCTGCATTATGGTAATCCTGTGTCTCTTGTTGAAAGTGTTTTGGTGGCTTATGGTTGGATGGCTGCCACCATCAGGATGTGTCTGCAGCTTACATTTAGGAAAGATGCAGTTGAATGCTTTGACTTTACTTAACAAAGTCCCGCTTGTAATAAATATGGAGGGAGCTCTCATCAGAATTGCATAATCAGTGTGTCTGATGTATAATGAGCTTTTTCAGGCTCTGATCATTTGAATTGTAAACTGTCAATGCTGAGAGAAGGGGTTAACCCTCCTGTTATCCTTGGGGATAAAAAAAAATGGTTCACATAATTTGTTTTGCTTAGTATTTCATGACTTCTCCTAATTTAGTGAGGACTAATGGGTAAACATAAAATGAACATGAAGATCTTTTTTAAATGTCCTGTACGCACTTTGTACGCATCGGTGTTCCTCTGGGTCAATTTGACCCCAGGCTGTTTTAGTAGAATAAAACATATAAAAATGTCAATATTCTACACATATTTGTGATGATGATATCGAGGTGACTATTACATTCAAATGTATAATTGTAAAACAAAACTACCCTCTGCTTTAGCTATTGGTCCTTTAACAACATCAAAAACATCTTACTTTAACATTTTATTTCAGTCAGTGAGATTTTATGGTGATTTATATATTTTACGATAGTCACATAATAGGAATTCTGGATGTATAAAGGGGTCTGTGGGGGGAAGGTTGGGGTAATGATTTAAATGGTTATTTAGGTATTCAACTAAGACACCCTAAGCACCAGGGACATACATGTTGGTTAACATTTGGAATATGATCATTGTCTTGAGTTTTAAACTACTAGGGTCAAATTGACCCCATAGGATAAAGGGTTTATAGTAAATGTGAGGATAACAGGAGGGTTTTAAGAGAGGTTTGTGTTTACTAACTCTTTTCACCTGCTAAACACATGAGCAAGAGTAATCTACCGTACTGAGCCAGAGAAAAAAAACGTTTGAGAGTTTACTTTTAATAGCAGACCATGGTAATGATGACACCAATACCCCTTGGACGTAACTGCCAATGG
>NW_027639437.1:12500-44144 GCF_949606895.1 Notothenia rossii | reverse complement strand
TGTGGAGGGCAGCGCTGACAATGGTGACTTCCAAAACTCAAGAGGACAAGCAGTCCAGTTCAAGAAAGACATTATTTTCTATATTTATCGTCTTAAGATGTCAGCAAATCAATATTCTATCTCTGTGGGAACCGTGCAACACGTGAAAGGAAGGCAACGCCATCCAAACACAGCTCTAGTGTTGTTGTGTATCGCTTTGAAACTACAAAAGAAGGTGAGATGAAAGGAAAAAGAAAGACCGGCTGAGCATTCATTCCCATCTCAGATTTGAAAAGTTTGCCCATCAAAAGTTGTTGTTATTTGTTTGTTTGCGGCAGTGGCATTGCTCTTAGCCCATCTGGAAGATATGCATCCCATACAAAGAACAAACAAACAATCAAAGACCTCTCTCTCTCTCTCTCTCTCTCTCTGTCTCACTCACTCACTCAAACCTCCCACCACCTTCCTCCTGCTTTTCTGATTGCGGCGGAGATCAGGCCGAGTGAGAACAACAGAGAGGGCTCCGTCAGTGGGGGGTGTGTGTGTGTGTGTGTGTGTGTGTGTGTGTGTGTGTGTGTGTGTGTGTGTGTGTGTGTGTGTGTGTGTGTGTGTGTGTGTGTGTACAGTAAGGTACTTAAAGGGCACTTTGCAGAGGTGTGGAAGTGCTTCTCTGATACTTCACGATGCAGGTGTTGCAGAGACAGACCATTTTGAGGAGATCGGTAAATGGTATGGTTGTGTCTGTTCTTCTGAGCGCTGACTTTGTTACAAGTATTGGCTGCTTCTCATCAACACAGGGCTCAAAAAGCTCGATGAAGTTCAACATGGCTGTTGTTCTTAACGCAGTGTTTAAATAAAGTAACAGGAGAAGATTTGAGGAAAAGGGATTGAGTAAAGACGTCATTAGATAACGTTACACATTAAATCAGATAAGATCAAATACAGATATAAAAATATACAATATTAACAGACTATACTTCTGCTGATACAGGATTGAAGTCAGTGTACACCATGACAGGCAATCTACAACCTAACAAAATGTCAACATGAGATACTTTTTACATTAAGTCTGAAGTTATTTATTCTCACATATGCTCTTAAATGTTAAGGGTATGTGTATTGTCTAAAGCAGGGGTGTCAAACTCAAGGCCCGGGGGCCAAATCCGGCCCGTGACTTCATTTTCTGTGGCCCCACAAGAGCTTGCAAAGAATATAATATGTTTATTATACGGTTACATGCCAATTTACAGAAGCACGTTGCCCATAAACTACATGTCCCACAATGCATCTGAACATGACTTGACTTTTTTCCTCATAATTTGACCTTTTTTCTTCAAGATATGCCTCTTTTCTCAGAATTTGATTTTTGTTTTCAAAACATTGCTTTTTTCCCCAAATGTCAATTTCTTTAAAACTTTTTTTCCAGAATTTGGCTTTTTAAAAAAAAAAAATGTTGTGACATTCTCACCGAAGAGACTTGCAATTATTTGCCGTAGACTTCTGCTTTCAGACGTAGTTAATTATGAAGTTATTACCCTATCCGATAATAATACGAGGCAATAATGTAATACATCATTTTATACATATTAAATATTTATATAGTCTTAAAGTTACAACCTGCCCTTTGAGTGCAACCATAATTCCAATGTGGCCCGCGATGACATTTAGTTTGACACCCCTGGTCTAAAGTCTTTTGGTGCTTTCAAATACCCTTCAGTTAAATGTATGATATGAAAACAGATTTGTGACTCAAGCATAACTTCAAAAAACGTGTCAAATCTATTCAGGAACAGATCCTTTTATTGATCCGTATAAAATCTATTCATTGCCGTGTTAGCATTTGTATTTCCCCTGATTAATAGTTTTGAAAAGCTGTAAAAACTGCTGTGCTTGCATTTTGTCTGTGTGTACTTTGTCAGTTCATTAAGTCCATTAAAAGTGTGTGACAGCGATCCAAATTAATAATCCTGAGCCATTACGGAAGTACCTCTTCTGTCCAGTCTCTAATTGTTTGTCATTAATAAAAACATGCGCCTGATTTGAAGTCTAATTATTCTGATGCTCATGATAAATAATGCCTATTAATTCTACGTGAGCGCTTAGTGACACCAAATATATTTACTATTTATTCAGAAGTAGTGTAAAAATGCAACATATGTTTTGCCAGTCACAGGATTTGATTTTATAAAGTAGGTCCTTATTTATATTCCCTTGGTTCAGACCAAAAAACCCCATTTATGTGTGTCTTGTTTGTTAGTGCTTAGATTTATTGACACCAATATCTCGATCAAAAAATACTTTCCAACTTTAATGGATATGTCCTCTTTATCACAACTTAGCTTTTTAAAAGTGTTGGCCATTAGTTTTGACAGCAGACAGTGAATTGCTAAAAGCTGGGAAAATAGGAATGTCATAAAAAAAAAAGTTGGATAAAAAACTGAAATGGTCAGACAGCAAGTTATTCAGAGTAGCTACAGTAAAAAAACAACACACACACACACACACACACACACACACACACACACACACACACACACACACACACACACACACACACACACACACACACACACACACACACACACACACACACACACACACACACACACACACACACACACACACACACACACACACACACACACACACACACACACACACACACACACACACACACACACAGTGCTGTAGGTTGAGTTGAATGAAACGGTCCGTCTGCAAACTGTGATGGATGTTTACAGTAAACAGGAAACAGGGTAATAAATCCACCGCTGGCTAACCTGGGACTATATTTACTGCTCTGATCAGCTGACTGTTTGTGTTTCCTGTCACACTTCCTTCAGGGGATGTTTTTCCAAATCCAAGCAATGAACTTTGAGGAAAATCTAGATCATAATATCCATCGTGATTTATAGTTGGGTTAGAAATACAAGGAAGTGGCTATTTATAGCACGATGTACAGTCACTGTAGATTTGATTATAACGCTCATTCTCCACGGATATTTTTCCATATTAAATACTTTTAATTCAACCGGAAAACTTGAGATGGAGATAACAGAAAGAGTACAATTGGTTGTGTAAGATCAGCTGGTAGCCAAGGAAGAACTGAATGAACCATTGATAACAAAATATGAATGCAGCAGCTGATTCCAGTTAACTCATTAAGTGTGACTTTGTAATATAATTAGACGACCGAAACCACAAAATCAAAATAAACCGGACATTCGTTCCAGTGGAAATGTTTTTTCCTATCAAAGCATGCATAAGTACATAGAATGTGATCCAAAATTGTCTATTTGTACCCATGCAAAAACATTTAGAACCATTTTTAACCCTTTGTTATTGCCCCTACAGTACATGTACAGTACATGTCTACACTACAGGCATCAAAAAATCTTGAAGCTGGGCGTGTCTGAAGCTTGGCGATTTTTTGCGAGCAACGCGACCAACAACCAATCACATGAATCTCCCGCCCCCGACATACAAAGCAATAGCAATGTTAAAACGAAGTAAACTGGATATAAACTCTCCAAACAGGTGAAAACCTACCAGTTTCACCCACTGTCTCTGCCACCTCCCTCCATGCCTGGTTCCTCCGGTTTGTATCCCGGTAAATAGTTCCGGTCGTAAAGAACCGGGTGATTTGCTACCGTAATATCTCGTTTGGAATATGAGGAAATTAACTGCGGTCTGGCTCTCCCAGCTTGCACGCGGTTTGATTGGCTGCGCTTGCACTGGCGGGATCTGCATAAACGGGATTTCATTGGCTGATGCCAAGCATCGAGCCTCAAAAGTTGAACATTGTTCAACTTTTGAACCGATAGATGCTCGTGATGCTTGCAAAGCCATGCCATGCTCCCCACAATGCAGTTCGGCGAAGATTAAAAATCTTCTACGTCACCCCATTCAAGTGAATGGGCGAAGCGTTGAAGCATTTTTCGATGCCTGTAGTGTAGACGGGCCGTAAACGTCCCTTTTGCTTATTCATTAAAAACCTCCAGGTATTTTTACCAAAGTCTGCTTTTCCACTTAAAAAGTTCAACCAGAGGGAGTGTGTAACTCTACCGACACGTCTTGTTCAGGTATTGCACGCTTGGGGAAACTATATTACTATGACTCCACAGAGAAATATCCAGAGTGAAAACACTGATCTGTAGCAGACTGAGATCTCGTCACCTCTCTGACACTTTTTTTATTTCACATCCATTCCTCACCTCTTTCTCATTGGCCTTTATCTAAAGCAGGGGTGTCAAACTCAAATACACAGTGGGCAAAAATAAAAAAATGGGTACTAGTCGAGGGCCGGACTGGTTCAATGTTTATTGCAGAACTTATTGAAATGAACTTATTGCACATATTAAACCTGGAACTAACAAAGCTTAAATGATTGCCTATAAAAACAACATGAAACATTAAATAATCAGTTCAGTCATTTCTTATGGCTCTATCTGCAGCTTTTCCAGAGTCATTTCTTATGATTACATTTTCCCTCAGGCCAACAACAGCTTCAACAAAACTATTTCCCTCAAAGAGAAACCAAACATGCCCTGTTGTCGTGAGAGAGAAAGTGCAGAAGGAAACATCCATTAAACTCATTGTGCTGCTCTGTGATGCTAGCTCAGAGACTTGGCATCTCATCTTGGGTGCAAGTTCATCAATGTTTGGGCTCAGGCTCTGAGCTGAGGAGACCCTCAGGATGGAGTGAAGGTGTGCGTGCAATATACCGGTGGGCCAGATCTAATAGGAATTAGAAATTATCCTGCGGGCCGAAATTAAATCCACCAAGGGCCTGATTTGGCCCCTGGGCCTTCAGTTTGAAACATGTGCTCTAAACTCTGCATGTGTGGTTTTCATCGTTGCTCTCTGCTTCCTTTTCTCCCAGCTATCTTTCATTCTCCGGGAAAAGTTCAGTACAACCGCAAAACAATTTTATGGCAATTTACTTCACCCAGACAGGATAACTTCATGATCACAAGTTAGCCTCACCCGAAAGCAAAGTCTGCTTCATCAACTATTTGACTCTAAATAGGACTATCATTTACAAAATGAACATCATGCAATATTGAGGAAGAATTAAAACTAACGATTGAGACCATTACAAGGAAAACGTTTAGTGGTAATTAAAGAGGCTCTGTTATTATTGTCAGTTCCAGGTTCATATTAGTATTTTGTGTTTCTACTGGGACACTCTTCCTCTCACATTCACTTATCTCCTCTTTCTCATTTGCCTTCGTCTCGGCTCTGCATGTGTGCTTTTCGTCGTTGCTCTCTTTTCTCCCTGTTATCTTTCACTCTCTTGCCTCCCTCTTTCTCCCCTCCTCTCGTTGTCCTTCTCCTCCCTCTCCTTCTCCACTGATTGCCTCCGCAGTCGTTCCTCTACGCTCGCCTGCTCGCTAATGTCCGTGGCAGGTGTTCTCCCAGGTGCCTGAACAGAGCCTTTAAAAGCTCTGGAATCATCAACTTGGTGGCCCTCACCCCCCGCATGGTCCCCCTTCAACACCCTCCAACCGAAAGACCAGAGATGGCAAAAGTACACACATCCTTTACTCAAGTAGAAGTACAGATACTCGTTTTTAGTAGAAGTACTGACTAAACTTCTTTACTCAAGTAAAAGTAAAGAGGCTTTGAAATGTACTTCAGTAAAAAGTACCCATAACTAGCAGCTGTTTTAAAGAGTACCTGACCTCCCTTTATATTAATAGAACAATAATGTCATTGTTAGCTAATGAATGTTTCCATGGTGACCAACGGCAACATGACAACGTTTCCATTGGTCCCTCTTCTTTAGAGAAGACCAGGAAATGATGGATACACGGATCGTGTTCAAATCAATAGGCACGCAATGACTCTAAATAATAATGATCACGCCACCAAACACACATTCAGACTAAAGGAACCAGCCTGTTTGGAAAATGAGAGAAGTAGAAAGTACAGGTATTTGAGTTCAACATGTAAGAAGTAGAAAGTACAGGTATTTGTGTTCAACATGTAAGAAGTAGAAAGTACAGGTATTTGTGTTCAACATGTAAGAAGTAGAAAGTACAGGTATTTGTGTTCAACATGTAAGAAGTAGAAAGTACAGGTATTTGTGTTCAACATGTAAGAAGTAGAAAGTACAGGTATTTGTGTTCAACATGTAAGAAGTAGAAAGTACAGGTATTTGTGTTCAACATGTAAGAAGTAGAAAGTACAGGTATTTGAGTTCAACATGTGAGAAGTAGAAAGTACAGGTATTTGAGTTCAACATGTGAGAAGTAGAAAGTACAGGTATTTGGGTTCAAAATATAAGAAGTCAAAGTAAAAAGTCGTCAGAAAAATAAGTAGTGGAGTGAAGTATTGATACCAGAAAAATGTACTTAAGTACAGTAACGAAGTATTTGTACTCCACTACTTCCCACCTCTGCGTAAGACTACAAGGCTGGCCTGTACACACTTGTCTGCTTTCACACACACACACATATATATATATATATATATAACAATACTATATACTGCCCTTCAACTATTGTGCTGGCAACCACTCAGTGTTTGTTTAGGCTTAAGGTGTGATTGGTCTGGGCTGGCTCTCTAATTTGGTGCTGTCATAGAGAGCCTGTTGGATGCCCCACACACACACACACACACACACACACACACACACACACACACACACACACACACACACACACACACACACACACACACACACACACACACACACACACACACACACACACACACACACACACACACACACACACACACACACACACACACACACACACACACACACACACACACACACACACACACACACACACACACACACACACACACACACACACACACACACACACACACACACACACACTCTCTAATAGCTTCACACTGAAGGGGGAAGCAGTGTGGGGTTACTGGCCCAGCAGATGAATGGGAGAGTGGAGAAAGCAGCTTTGTGATTAGACGGTTAAAGGGCCACCCTCGTCCTCGGTTTACTTTTCAATCAATCAGCGAGTCGTTTCTGTACCGCGTCAGTATGACTTTCATCCGCTCTCAATGGACGACCTTTATTTTGAGGTAAAGCCAGTCATGCTTTGTGTCCCTCAGCGCTTTGGCCCATTTCTACAGGTTGACTCGGTCATTTAGAGTCGCTGCTAGCAGTTACTTTCACGCTAGCAGTTGTTAGGAATGCCTTGAAATAAGGTTGTATCTTTGACTATGGAGGTGAAGTACACAGCATACTTAAGTGGTTTAAAGTTGTGAAAGCTTTGCTGTAAGGTGACTGACAAAACAAACTTATGTTGTTCTCTTTTCAGAAGGACTTTGACAACTACTATTTAAGGGTATGCTAGGTAGAAAGAAATGGCATAAAACAAAAGCAGGTAAAGTAGCTTTGATGATATGTGATATTTTTAATAACATCACCATGAGTTCACTACTCAGGTTTCTATAAATTGTCCATATGTATAGTCCTAAATAACATCTATCAGTGGTGTGTCCAGCCTGCGAATGTAAAAATGATTTTCAGACACAGTATGGTTCACAAAACAAAACCCGAATCATGTGATTGGTTGCAGACAAACAGTTTCAGTGCATATTTCAGAATAAAATCAGTACTCCCATTAGAATTAGACATTTCTGACAACCTACAGTATCTATGCTTTTCAACCAACATGTACAACCAGAGGACAAGAGGGTCGAACGAAAAAACTTTCAGTACAACTGCAAAACATTTTTTGGGGCTATTTACTTAACCATGAACTTAGAGCACATTCATATATTAAGATTAAATCACAGACAACACCCAGACAGGACAACTTCATGATCACAAGTTAGCCTCACCCTAAAGCAAAGGCTGCTTCATCATCTATTTTACTCTAGATAGGATTTACAACATAACCATCATGCTGTATTGAGGAAGAATTAAAAGTAATGATTGAGACCATTATAAGGAAAACATTTAGTAAGGTATTTAAAGTGTTTAAGTTCATATCAGTATGTAGTCAGTGTCTCTACTTTAAAGAGTCCTCTCCTGCTGATGTTCAGGTGTATATCAGTATGTAGTGTCTCTACTTTAAAGAGTCCTCTCCTGCTGATGTTCAGGTGTATATCAGTATGTAGTGTCTCTACTTTAAAGAGTCCTCTCCTGCTGATGTTCAGGTGTATATCAGTATGTAGTGTCTCTACTTTAAAGAGTCCTCTCCTGCTGATGTTCAGGTGTATATCAGTATGTAGTGTCTCTACTTTAAAGAGTCCTCTCCTGCTGATGTTCAGGTGTATATCAGTATGTAGTGTCTCTACTTTAAAGAGTCTTCTCCTGCTGATGTTCAGGTGTATATCAGTATGTAGTGTCTCTACTTTAAAGAGTCCTCTCCTGCTGATGTTCAGGTGTATATCAGTATGTAGTGTCTCTACTTTAAAGAGTCCTCTCCTGCTGATGTTCAGGTGTATATCAGTATGTAGTGTCTCTACTTTAAAGAGTCCTCTCCTGCTGATGTTCAGGTGTATATCAGTATGTAGTGTCTCTACTTTAAAGAGTCCTCTCCTGCTGATGTTCAGGTGTATATCAGTATGTAGTGTCTCTACTTTAAAGAGTCCTCTCCTGCTGATGTTCAGGTGTATATCAGTATGTAGTGTCTCTACTTTAAAGAGTCCTCTCCTGTTGATGTTCAGGTGTATATCAGTATGTAGTGTCTCTATTTTAAAGAGTCCTCTCCTGCTGATGTTCAGGTGTATATCAGTATGTAGTGTCTCTACTTTAAAGAGTCCTCTCCTGCTGATGTTCAGGTGTATATCAGTATGTAGTGTCTCTACTTTAAAGAGTCCTCTCCTGCTGATGTTCAGGTGTATATCAGTATGTAGTGTCTCTACTTTAAAGAGTCCTCTCCTGCTGATGTTCAGGTGTATATCAGTATGTAGTGTCTCTACTTTAAAGAGTCCTCTCCTGCTGATGTTCAGGTGTATATCAGTATGTACTGTCTCTACTTTAAAGAGTCCTTTCCTGCTGATGTTCAGGTGTATATCAGTATGGAGTGTCTCTACTTTAAAGAGTCCTTTCCTGCTGATGTTCAGGTATATATCAGTATGGAGTGTCTCTACTTTAAAGAGTCCTCTACTGCTGATGTTCAGGTGTATATCAGTATGTAGTGTCTCTACTTTAAAGAGTCCTCTCCTGCTGATGTTCAGGTGTATATCAGTATGTAGTGTCTCTACTTTAAAGAGTCCTCTCCTGCTGATGTTCAGGTGTATATCAGTATGTAGTGTCTCTACTTTAAAGAGTCCTCTCCTGCTGATGTTCAGGTGTATATCAGTATGTAGTGTCTCTACTTTAAAGAGTCCCCCTTAGTTAGCTGGCCGGCTCTGTTGTGATTGTCAAAGTGATGTCACTATGTAACGGAAAAACCTACGTAACAAAAGGGCTTCTTTAATCTAGTGAAAAGTTACGTAGACTTTTATATAATGAGACTTCTTTTTACAACCAGTGGAGTCACACCATGAATGTTTAACATACTTCCACATTGGTTTTACTCTCCTGACAGCTTCTTTATACGGCACAGCAGTATAGTTAATGCTGTGTTTTCATCAACCCCTGCAGCATATATCAAAACTTGTACATGGAGAAGGTTTTGGAAGTGATGAAAGAAGATATCTCACTCCCTGGAGTCATCGGTGACGTTGATTAAAGCTCAGCAGCAGCAGATAGTTGTGGAGACACATGCACAGTTAATGAAGCAGCTGGGTGTTTGTGTTGACAGCTTAAATAGACCACCAAATTGTAAAGGAGTATTGGGAAAGTGTTGCAGAGAGTGGAGGATGTCACAATGCAGCGGTGGCTGTCCTGTCCGGGCTTCTTGAGAAAGTGGGAAAGATAAAAATGCCTCACTGACGTACTGTATGAGATGCTGAATGTGTTGCCAGATCATGCATTTCCTAAAAGAGTTGTAGAGTCCAGGTGTTCAGTACACGAGGTAGCAAACTGTTATCACTCCATTATGAAGTTAAACAGAGGGAACTGAAACATGTGAAGCTCCCCTCACTGATGAGCTCAGTCGTCACAAACAGCATGTTTTCATCAACAATGACATTTGTAATCTACACTTCTAATTTAAAAGAGTTTGTCTTCTTTCACTTGTTTATGGTCGGTACAGAGGATGATTCAGTCCACATCCTTTTTTGTGCAATTAAATGGGTCGTGAAATCATCTTATGGCGATGTAGGGCCCTATTATACCTAAAACGCATAATTTGGACTCCTTTGTTTACTTTCGGGGACATGGTGACATCACTATGTAACAGTTGTGCTTCTATTGGCTAACCAACCATTGGCTGATATACTCCTGACCATTAGCAGGAGAGGACTCTTTAAAGTAGAGACACTACATACTGATATACTCCTGACCATTAGCAGGAGAGGACTCTTTAAAGTAGAGACACTACATACTGATATACACCTGAACATCAGCAGGAGAGGACTCTTTAAAGTAGAGACACTACATACTGATATACACCTGAACATCAGCAGGAGAGGACTCTTTAAAGTAGAGACACTAAATACTGATATACACCTGGACATCAGCAGGAGAGGACTCTTTAAAGTAGAGACACTAAATACTGATATACACCTGAACATCAGCAGGAGAGGACTCTTTAAAGTAGAGACACTAAATACTGATATACACCTGAACATCAGCAGGAGAGAACTCTTTAAAGTAGAGACACTACATACTGATATATACCTGAACATCAGCAGGAGAGGACTCTTTAAAGTAGAGACACTAAATACTGATATACACCTGAACATCAGCAGGAGAGAACTCTTTAAAGTAGAGACACTAGATACTGATATATACCTGAACATCAGCAGGAGAGGACTCTTTAAAGTAGACACGCAACATACTGATATACACCTGAACATCAGCAGGAGAGGACTCTTTAAAGTAGAGACACAACATACTGATATACACCTGAACATCAGCAGGAGAGGAATCTTTAAAGTAGAGACACTACATACTGAAATACACCTGAACATCAGCAGGAGAGGACTCTTTAAAGTAGAGACACTACATACTGATATACACCTGAACATCAGCAGGAGAGGACTCTTTAAAGTAGAATATAATCTCTTTTAAAGAGGTACACTTTGGAGGGAGTGCCGACAACTGAATTAAAACAAACAAACCCGGTATAAAAAAATCCCTAAGCCTCTGACAGGTGGTTTGAATATTCAAGTGCCGCCTCACTGGTTCAGGAATCTAAACAAAATGCGTCAGAGAAATGAGCCTTTGATGTTGAATCAGCGGCTAGAACTGGCAAGTAGTAGATCTGGGTTTGTTTTCCATTGGGTTACACAACAAAAGAAAGAGAGTATTTTAAGAAGCCGGCGTCCTCCTCCGCTTCTTTGGACAGCTTTGGTTTACTGGCACATGAGCACCGGGGTACAGACCCTCTCTCTGCTTCACTGGGCCGCTTGTGTAACGCTCTCATTGATTTCAGCCTTGGCATCACGCATGACACCTCCACACTGGCCAGAGTGAAAAAAATGGAACTGACTCATTTATCCCTATAGCTCACAATAAGCTGTGTGTAGGCGTGTGTGTGTGAGGGGGAAAGACGTATGTTCTTGTGCAGATGTAAGGGTATGTGATGGTGTTAAAGATTCCTAAGGATGTTAAGATGGCAGTTTTTTCAGGACAAAGAAGAAAGCTTCACTGCAGAGAACAACACGACACGGGGGAAAACAAATAAAAACCCACATAAGTCAACTTCTCTCCTCCAGAACTAGACATCTAGGACATCCAGACAAAGGGCGCATTGATATGGAAGTGACACACGGGTGGCAGCTGTACACATCATGTCATTCAGTGGTGTCTGCTGTGAAAGGAGACGTTGTCAGGAAAGAGCAGAGTCTGGTGATGTGCCCTGATCCTGTGGGGAAACGTAGTGTCAAATAATGCAGGGCTTTGTCCTAGAAATAATAATGTAACCGATGCTGCAAATGTAATTCTTAACCTACTTATGGTTGCAACCCTTTAACTGCCAGCACCACCATTTGGTAGAGCACATTTCGCGTCTTGATATCTTGTTGAAAAATAAATAAATAAGTTGAACTCCATCTGATTCAGCCAGCTCTACCCTTTGGTTGACATGTTATGCACAAAACAACCTCTAGATGTCACTGTGGTTCAAACAGAATGCCCTTCAGCTAGCTTCAACTGAGAAAGTTGGCAATGCTAAAAATCACTGCTGAAGAAATCACTCTTTTTGGTCAACTTTTGTAAGGTAAACATATCAATTTTGACATATTTTAGTGGCAGGGCACTGACTGAACATAATTAGATAACTTGATGCACATTTTTTTCTAATAAGGGTGTAATTTCTTTTTTTTAAATATGCTCAACCAATCGGTGGAATTGGCCTTTTATGGTAAGCTAGCAATATGACTTTTTCATAGTTTCAGAGATGTTTTCCAATAAAATATGGTAAATAAATGGCTAGATTCATGGTAATATTACTAAATCTAGTACTGCCTTCTGAGTCTCAGAGTGAAAAACTGATAATAATTTATATAGTACCTTTCATGCATGGCATTCAGCCCAAAACTGCACACAGATGAGCAAGTTAGGCCAACACAGGATATAGACATTTGCTGTTAGGCCAGTGGTTTCCTGTTAGTCCAATTCAGCATATACAGTAAGATGAGCAAGTCTTTTTTTTATCATGAAAAACACTTTAAATTTCTTTTTTCCATTTTTTTTTTTTTAATAATAATTAATTATCTTTTATGAATATATCTGGTTTTATATATTGCTCATTTTCCATAAAAGAAACAAATGTATTTGAGTTTGTGTTTTATTTGAGTTTGCAAACACTGTACTGTATATGATGATTACTTTTACCATAGAAGGCCAGCTCGACCATTTGGTAGAGGCCCATAAAAACCAAACTGTGTGGTCAGTTAAAAAAAAAAATGTGTTTGTGCTTATTTGTGGCTCATTTGATAAGAAAATGCAAAAAAATAATTTTTCCATAGCTTTTTTTCTTGGTCCGGCAGTTAAAGGGTTAAAAAGATGGAGACAATTGAAAAACAATGTTACATAACCCTGCGAGGAAAAGGCTAATAAGGAAACGTAATTGTACTTTTGCCGAAAATGCAGGGACACGAGCCTAGTCCAGTTTATCTGATTAGTGGAACCGCTGTGTGCCCCAGAGCTCACTTGAGAAGATGATTTTAAATACAGTTATACTGTATGTGCTGAATGTACCAAAACATGGAAGTAAACCGTGGCTGTCAGATAGTGAGGTTTCAAAGGCATGTTTCAATCTGTGCATGCAGCCTTATCCTCTGAACTCCACAGCCATGGTTGATAAAGAAGAGAAGCACGCGAGAAGGACAAAGATAACAAAGAAAGTTTAGTCTATTCGCTTGTGTCAAAGTTACATGATGGAGTCATTTGTATTTAAAAACAAAAAAGAGGATGCTTCTATTTTGGGGGGATTTATAGAAACATTTCTTAAAGTCGACCAAATTCACAATATCTTTGCAAACTGACTGACTTTTTTAATTATCAAATAGCACAGTTTGTACGCATTTAAGCAGCCAATTTGAAAATATCAAACCTTCCTTTAAAGTTGACCATGTTTACTTTTGTAATATAGTTAGTATAATCACTAGGTAACGTTTGCACTTCTATTGGCTAGCGCTCCAACACATTGTTGGTGATAGGCTAAGGGGCGGGACATCTCTAAGCGGTTGACCAATCACAACAGAGCCGGCCAGCTAACCAATCAGAGCAGACTGGGCTCTGGTTTCAGACAGAGGGTGAAAAGAGGTGCTGCAGCACAGGCAGTATGAGAAAAAATAAAGAGCTTTTTGAACATTAAAGCATGGAGACATGTAGAGACACTACATACTGATATACACCTCAACATCAGCAGGAGAGGACTCTTTAAAGTAGAGACACTACATACTGATATACACCTGAACATCAGCAGGAGAGGACTCTTTAAAGTAGAGACACTACATACTGATATACACCTGAACATCAGCAGGAGAGGACTCTTTAAAGTAGAGACACTACATACTGATATACACCTGAACATCAGCAGGAGAGGACTCTTTAAAGTAGAGACACTACATACTGATATACACCTGAACATCAGCAGGAGAGGACTCTTTAAAGTAGAGACACTACCAGTGGTGTAGTCCAGGGTATACGCAGGTATACGGCGTATACCCACTTCTCAATCACCGCTGGTGCGCATTATTTAGTAGTGGCTCAATGTCATTTCATAGTACTGTGAAGACTCATGACACAAACCTACTCTGCCTGGTACGTCTACACTACAGGCATCAAAAAATGCTTTCAACGCTTCGCCCATTCACTTGAATGGGGTGACGTAGAAGATTTGTAATCTTCGCCGAACTGCATTGTGGGGTGCATGGCATGGCTTTGCAAGCATCACGAGCATCTATCGGCATCAAAAGTTGAACAATGTTCAACTTTTGAGGCTCGATGCTTGGCATCAGCCAATCAAATTCCGTTTATGCAAATCCCGCCAGTGCAAGCTCAGCCAATCAAACCACGTACAAGCTGGGAGAGCCAGACCGCAGTTCATTTCCTCATATTCCAAACGAGATATTACGGTAGCAAATCACCCGTTCTTTACGACCGAAACTATTTACCGGGATACAAACCGGAGGAACCAGGCATGGAGGGAGGTGGCAGAGACAGTGGGTGAAACTGATAGTTTTTTCGCCTGTTTGGAGAGTTTATATCCAGTTTACTTCGTTTTAACATTGCTATTGCTTTGTATGTCGGGGGCGGGAGATTCATGTGATTGGTTGCTCGCAAAAAATCGCCAAGCTTCAGACACGCCTAGCTTCAAGATTTTTTCATGCCTGTAGTGTAGACGGGCCTTCGCTGGTTAGATTGGTCAGGTTTTCAGCGCGAGAACTGATGAAAAACCAATCAGAGGCAGAGTAGGGCGGGTCTTAATAAGGGAAAAAAACTGCATAAAGACAAATGTTAATTTACTTTCAACTATTTGCCATTACAAAAATTGTATGAACTGTTAGAATGAAGCGAGCCATTCAGACTAAAATTTCCTTTTACAATAAACATCCTTGTGGAACTACATCGGCCAGCAGCTCAGCTACAGATAGTGAGGCTAGAACACCGGAGCTGTTAGCTGATAGCCCTGTTATCATCAGCCCTGACATCAGCCCAACACCTGCGCTCCCTCCGTCCCCCTCATCCGTTGAAGAGGATGCTGACAGGGAAGGAGATGAAGACGACAATAACGGTGGGTCTCACTTCTATATTTTAAGATTTTTGTAACAAATCGTAGCTAGGTAGTCATATTTACTAACATAAAAGTAGTAATAGCATTATTTTCGTTTAAATTGAGTATTTCTGATTCTAGTGGCGCTAGTTAGCTATTATAGCTTCATGGCAATGAGCACAGCACACCTTAGTGAGACAGAAAGACATTTGGAAAATACATCCATTATTTGCTGCAATCCATATTTATTACCCTGAACTTTATTGTGTCCCTTATGCTAAGTGTCTGCCCCAACTTTATTTTCCCGACATTTACATTTATCTTGTACACAAAATCCATCCCCATACACCAGAGATAGCCTGAAGGCTTTTCAAGAGCATAGCTAGGTACCACGCAATCTGAAGAACGTTAGCGCTTAGCTAACGTTAGCTAACATAATGCTAAGATCATCGTGTGTTTGGTGACGTGACACAGCTATCTGCTTAATTGTAACATTAGCTGTGGCAACTGAAGATTAGTGTTTTGGATTGTCAGCGTTTTCCTGTCAAATGGAGATAAAAAATTAGCTAGCTAGCACTAGCAGCTACATAATTTGAGGTCAAATGTAGCTAGTGCTAATTTATAGGAGACTGCACAATCTGAGGGTAGATGTTGGCTGCCAGTGGTCTCTTCTAATTAAAGACAGCCATTTATCCCGCCGATCTACCTCTTTTAGGATTGAATAAAGTCTTATATCTGTGTTACTTTGGCGACTGTTGTTTCAGCCAACAGCTTAAAAATAGCAAGGGCATTTTGACCTTGTGCGACGCACAGCCAGATTCGGGCATAGCGACGCTACGTGGAATCCACGAATTTGGATACATTATGAAAACGGGTACTTTTATTTTGAAGGCAGGATGCGGTAGGAAGTAAAAGACGTATATGACGGTAAAAGTTTAAAAGTGCGTCTTCCTCACGAAAGGAAACGTGCTGTTGTTTACCAAGGACCTGGTTGAAAAGGGCACAAGGTTTGTCTGTGTTTAGGTCTAATTTGTGTGCAACATTGAGTCACGTCATAACGCCTTTTCTTCACACTTTGTATTGACACAGCCATGGATAAAGCTACAGCTAGGCCCTGTGTAATTGACTATTTGACTATTTGGGGGCTAAAATGAAAAAATCTAATAATGCAGATTATGAAGGTGACAACTTTACACTTTTGAATAGGTTATGGTCATTGTTCCCCTTTTATAGCCTATAATTCAATCACTTTTGTTGTTCTTCCCTTAGACATCAATAATGACTGGCCTGACCTGTGGACTGTCAATCAAAAAGAGGATTTTAAATCCAAGAACCGCTGGTTGGGATCCAAAAACAAAAAACTTGGTAAGTTTAGGTATCTTGTTAGTTTAGGTAGCTTCTGAAACAGTGGACACACATTAATATTGTGTGCGTGTGTGTGTGTGTGTGTGTCCTTTTATGTATATGGGAAAAATAGACCATGCACACATACAGCTGTGGATACAGTAGTTACATTGTATGTTTATGCTTCACAGGATGTCTGGTTTGTAGCAGTGTGAACTCCATTGGGATCAACAAGGAGCAAGGTGTATCACTCTCAAGAGAATGGATGAACTTTGAAATTCAAGTGTCTTCTCAGGGAAGTAGAGAAACAAGTCTGTCAGTCTTGAGAAATAAGATCAGGAAACATGCTTTGTCCAAGGCACACTCTCAGGCTGTGAAGGTGGCAGAACAACAAAAAGAATCGGCCATTGAGAATGCAGTGGAGGTTATGACTGAGTCCTACAAGAAGGAAACTGATGCTGTGTTCCGAACAGCCTACCATTTGGCCAAAAAGAACAGACCCTTTTCTGACCATGAGAGCCTCATTGAGCTGCAGGAACTGAATGGTGTTAAGATGGGCTCAATACTTCATTCACGTTACAGTGCAACACAAATCATACAACATGTTGCCAGTGAGATGCAGAGCAAAATTGTGAGTAACATAATAGCATCATCCACGAAGTTAGCTGTCCTTATTGACGAGGCCTCTTCTTTAAGTCACAAACCTGTCATGACAGTTTCTGTAAAAGCGTCAATTGAAGGAGCAAGCCCTGAGTTCATATTCCTTGATCTAGTTGAATTAGACAATCAGAGAGCAGATGGCATAGAACAGGCTTTACTCACCTGTTTAATGAAGGCTGGCTTTACAGAAGAGTGGCTTCTTGAAAACTGGGTAACATTTGTGTCTGATGGAGCCAGTGTCATGCTAGGAAAGAAGTCAGGAGTAGCAACCAGGTTGACCTCGAGATTCCCAAGGCTCTTTGTGTTGCACTGTATGAACCATAGGCTGGAACTAGCTGTGTCAAATGCTGTTGATGAGGTGACGGGTGTCAACCACTTTAAAATATTTATGCAGAAGCTATATTCACTTTATAGTATGTCGAACAAAAATGAGCGTGAACTCAAAGATGCAGCAGCTGAAGTAGGCTCACAACTTCTTCGCATTGGCAGAGTTTTAGATGTACGCTGGGTAGACAGTAGCTTTCGTACTGTTCGTGCTGTGTGGACATCCCTGGGAGGTCTTGTGCAGCACTTTAAGAATGCGTCTTCCGATGAGATGAGGTCCACCAAAGAGAAACAAATGTACAGAGGTTTATTATACCGTCTTCAAAGTCCTGAATTTATCTGTGACCTTGGGCTCATGTATGACACTCTCCATGAACTAAGTGTCCTGTCACTGGAGCTTCAAGCTCATTCTATAACTCTCCTCAGAGCAGAGCATCTGCTGAAACGCTCAATCAGAGTGATACAGTCTTTCAAAGAGAGTCCAGGTGAAAAATACTGTGAGGCTTTAGAGGCAAAAGAGGCTGGGGAGTATCGCTCTATAGCTCTAGTAGGAAATGCAAAGCTGAAGTCAATCAATCCAGGCCAGTTCTTACAAAGCCTTGTGAACAATCTTGAGCAACGCTTGTCTTTCGAAGATGCGGTCATCAAGGACTTCAGCATCCTTGATCAGAGTAAATGGCCATCAAACCCCAGCATTCGCCATGGTGAAGACCAGGTTAAGCGACTGTGCAAGCGATTTCACTTGTGCACAGACCAAGCACTGAATGGGATGCGAGACCTACTGGAAGAGCCCAATAGTGAGCCCAAGGACCTAAAACCACTCATGAACTGTATGAAGACATTCCCTGTCAGCACAGCAGAGTGTGAGAGGAACTTTAGCCTTATGAACAATATAAGCTCAGACAAAAGGGCTGTACTAGTGATCTCAAACATAGCAAACTTGATGATGATTAATATCAACGGCCCCCCTACTTCTATGTTTGATCCTCAAAAGTATATGAGGACCTGGTTGAAGAGACACCGTGCTGCCACTTCTATGCGTTCAAGGTAATGCGGTGTGAAAACTCCTGCAGAAAGCAAGTCTGTCTGGAAAATACTGTAATATGAGCACTTACTTAGAAACCCAGCACTGGGTTGAGAGAGTCACTTTGGTTTTCATGGATATGTTGTAAAATGTATATATTTTTGTTCATTGTTAACTATATATTGTTGTTTTGTAACATATCGTTTTGAATTTATTGTTGAATTATTTGAATGATGATATTCAATATTTGTGGTGATATTTATTTATATATATATATATATATATATATATATATATATATATATATATATATATATATATACACACTATATTGCCAAAAGTATTGGGTCACCTGCCTTGATGTGCATATGAACTTAAGTGACATCCCATTCTTAATCCATAGGGTTTCATATGACGTCGGTCCACCCTTTGCATCTATAACAGCTTCAACTCTTATGGGAAGGCTTTCCACCAGGTTTAGGAGTGTGTTTATGGAAATATTTGACCATTCTTCCAGAAGCGGCAACTGAAGTTGGATGAAGAGACTGGCTCTCAGGCTGTGCTCCTAATTCATCCCAAGGGAGTTCTATTGGTTTGAGGTCAGGACTCTGTGCAGGCCAGTCAAGTTCATCCACACCAAACTCTGTCATCCATGTCTTTATGGACCTTGCTTTGTGCACTGGTGCACGGTCATGTTGGAACATGAAGGGGCCATTCCCAAACTGTTTTCAAAGTTGGGAGTATGGAATTGTCCAAAATCTCTTGGTTAAATTACCTCACAAATGCGCTTCTGGAAGAATGGTCAAAAATTCCCATAAACACACTCCTAAACCTTGTGGAACGCTCTGCTTATTTATATAACAAATAATTCACTCATGAGAAGGAACGACAGATGTCCCGTAATGTAGTGGAGTAAAAGTAAGATATTTTACTTTGAAATGTAGTGGAGTAAAAGTAAAAAGTCCCCCAAAATGAAAATACTTAAGTAAAGTACAGATACTTCAAAAAAGTACTTAAGTACAGTAACGAATTACATTTACTTCGTTACTGTCCACCACTGTGTGTAAGTAATACTGAGTAACTATACTGGGTTAATATTTTTGGGGTGAACTAAATAGAGTATGTCACTATAAAACAGGGCGATAATCCTTTGCACTATGGGCTGCTTAAAAAAAATTGCAAAACTAAGAGTATACCCACTTCTCCAGGGACCACTACACCACTGGACACTACATACTGATATACACCTGAACATCAGCAGGAGAGGACTCTTTAAAGTAGAAACACTACATACTGATATACACCTGAACATCAGCAGGAGAAGACTCTTTAAAGTAGAGACACTACATACTGATATACACCTGAACATCAGCAGGAGAGGACTCTTTAAAGTAGAAACACTACATACTGATATACACCTGAACATCAGCAGGAGAGGACTCTTTAAAGTAGAAACACTACATACTGATATACACCTGAACATCAGCAGGAGAGGACTCTTTAAAGTAGAGACACTACATACTGATATACACCTGAACATCAGCAGGAGAGGACTCTTTAAAGTAGAGACACTACATACTGATATACACCTGAACATCAGCAGGAGAGGACTCTTTAAAGTAGAGACACTATATACTGATATACATGTATTTAATGTGCATCATGTATGTCAGGCATCCTCAAAGTCCGGACTCCGGTCCGGATCCGGACCGAACGACAACTGTCTCTGGACTCTGAGCGAAATTATACTTTTCATATGTATTATCTGTATTATCTGTGTTATTTTTGAGACAACGCAACGAGTCAAAATTCTCCGTTGTGTACAAACAGCGCTCTATCTGTCTGTCTGTCTGTCTGTGTGTGTCTGTGTGTGTCTGTCAACGCATTGGTCCAATCACATTCAGCATCCCATCAGCGTTTTTTCCCCCCCACCAACAGTCTGCGAATCAGAGGCACAGTAGGGCGGGTCTTCACGGAATGCGGGTGGGAAAAATGTGTGTTTAAAAAAAAATAAGTCAGAGCGAGAGTTAACAGCTCATCTAGTTGCATCTGTACTGTAGCTAGCAGCCTAGTTTCACCTACCTGGGACCCCGGGGTGGCATGGCGTGGCAACTGCCACCCTAAAAATAGGCCTTGCCACCCCAGCTGCCACCCCAGTTGGCAGCTTTGTTTTGAAAGAAAAGTTGTGGCTCATCAGACATTTATGAGAGAACGTCTCTAATGTCCGAGTGCAAGTGAATGCAGCACAAGACACACGTCTTGTAACGCACGTCAACCCATGGCGCGAGCGTTGAAATATGATTGGCGGCGATTTCATTTGAACGGTACGGCGCAAAACGAGAAGCATTCGGACCATAGACTGATTCGGACCCAAGTACTGAAGGAATGAGTTATTTGCGGTCTACAATGACAGAGAAGAGACTGTCAAGTTTGGCTGTACTCAGCATTGAATCAAAACGCACTAAAGCTTTGGATCTTTGGAGGCGTTTTGCTGAACAAAATGGTAATCGCCGCATTCAGCTGTAATAGACATGATGCTCTGTTCACAGGATGAGCATACAAAACTGTTAAGATGATGACCTTACGTGTTTTTTCTTTGTGGGGGTCTTTCCCCCAAAAACTGTTCTAAGTCCTGAGAAAGTCAAATAAGATGGTGTGTAAAACTACACTGCCCAGTCAAAAAAAAGTGACCACTAGGCCAGTAGGTAAGGACTTTCCACTGGATAATAACTGAAGTATAAAATAATGCATGACTGAAGTGATGGAGACCATGTTTGAAGGCAAACAAAAAGAGGAAATAACAGGTCAAATAAAGCAAATCCCCCTCTCAGATTCCACAGCAACCAGAAGAACATACATACTGGCTGGTGATTTGATTAATCAGCTTTGTGATGGAATACAAAATGCACAGTGCATTTCCTTAGCTGTGGATGAGTCCACTGGCACCACTGACAATGCTCAGTTGCTGGTGTTTGTGAGTTTTTATGATGAGGCAAAGGGGGAGTTTGTTGAAGATGTGTTGGGCCTGACGAACCTCAGTGGACACACAAGGGGGCAAGACACTTATAAAGCAATGATGGGAATGCTGGATGAAAGAGGGTGCGGCTGCCTTTATTCATAACTGTGCAGCTCTGCGACTCTGAGGGATCAAGCACAGACGCAATAACAATGAAAACTGCTGCATACAGATTATTTTTGTTTTTGCAACCTCGTGTTAAGAATCTTGTTGCAATTTTTTTAAATGTTGAATGACCGTAATAATCGGACCTTTGTCTTATTAAAAACTTTTTTTTGGACCTTTAACATTTGTATTTGAGTACCCCTGATGTATGTTATTATCCTCCACATCCCTGTCCCCTTCACTTACATGCTTTACAGAGTTAAAGTAAATAACATTACACTTGATAAGCTTAGCAGAATATGACATTAAATGTGCCGTGCATGAATAGAAAACTTTGGCAAAGTGAAGAGAGGATACCCTGCAGTCATGTGAAGCACAGAGACTGTACTGGGTTCTATAAAGTCGTCTTTTTCTTTAATGGTGTCAGTGAAGTACCGGTTTAAGGGGTCGAGGGATTGTCATTGTGGCGCCTGATGCAAGCGTACAGCAACCCTGCGACCCAGAGCTCACACCCCGGCAATACCACAGCTACTTTACACCACAACACACACACACACACACACACACCACCACAGGCCTTTCACAGAATGCACCCGCAGGCAGGACACACACTCATGTTTCTATGTGCACACACTCAACAAAACTATTTAATTACATCCCCTGCGACATAGAGGACAATACAAAATTATTCATGTTGATTCCTTCCTTGTTCTACAACACATTTCAAACTGCCGTGTAAATAAATATCCCTATCATTAACTTGTATAACACAACAGTGGTTTGGACATATCCCGATGTTTGTGTTATACTTCCGGTTATAACAGCAGTTTGGAATAAATCAATGGTCATCGTGTAAACACCGGACGTAAAGCATCACCTTCAGAGACTTTAATGATTTCAAATCAACAAAAGGGATGTCATATTACCAACAGGGTTTTATGGACATGTCATCTCTGAAAACGTCAATATAATCAGTAAACAAGGTGTTCAAAAGTGTAAATGTTCCTCTATGGTATCAAGTACACGTACTGCAACCTGGGGTCCTTGTTAAAAGCCCCTAATTAACTATATTTGATAGATTTTCATACGTTACTTAATTATTCCATCTCTTCAAAATGTTAAATATAACAGATAGAATATCGTGCTCATGCAAGAAGCCATTTTTACGGCCAAGGAAATACTTTTTTTAATCTTTAGAGAATATACTCTACAGTAAACAATGCCTTGTTATTCATCCACCCAAAGATGTACAGTGACATGTGACAAGACATATTTAGCGAATGCTCCCAAAGCTTCTTTCTAGATGATTGCAACACCCACTAGAAGTTATGAAACGGATACATGATGAAAAGAAGGCTTGATTTACAAGGGAGTGTTTCCACTGTTGCTCTGAGGAAACAGAAAGTCATCCAGCTGCTTTGGAAGAATCAGCGCAGTTTAGGACACTTGAAAATGCTATACGGACCATGTCAGTATATTTTTGTCCTTAAATCTTGCCATCTTTACTAAATGGAGCGAAGCCTGCGAGCTAGTTCAGGCATTCAGCTCGAGCACCAATGATACATTAACATGTGACGCACCTCGCCCCTCTTACAACCAACCAAACACATTCTCCTAAACATGCCGCTCTTTTGAAGCTGCCAGGTCTTCCTGCCTCTGCCTCGCTGCTGCTGCTGCTGCCACTGCTGCGTTCATGGTCCTGCTGCTGTGTTTCATGTTGCTGCTGCTCGCCTGCCCCCCCACCACCCCAGCTTCCACCCCAGCTTCCACCCCAGCTTCCACCCCAGCTCCATCCCAGCTTCCACCCCAGCTTCCACCCCAGCTTCCACCCTAGCTCCCACCCCAGCTTCCACCCCAGCTTCCACCCCAGCTTCCACCCCAGCTTCCACCCCAGCTCCACCCCAGCTCCCAACCCAGCTTCCACCCCAGCTTCCACCCCAGCTTCCAGCTTCCACCCCAGCTTCCACCCCAGCTTCCAGCTTCCACCCCAGCTTCCACCCCAGCTTCCAGCTCCACCCCACCAGCTTCCACCCCAGCTTCCACCCCAGCTTCCACCCCAGCTCCACCCCAGCTCCACCCCAGCTTCCAACCCAGCTTCCAACCCAGCTTCCACCCCAGTTTCCACCCCAGCTCCACCCCAGCTTCCACCTCAGCTTCCACCCCAGCTTCCACCCCAGCTTCCACCCCAGCTTCCACCCCAGCTTCCACCCCAGCTTCCACCCCAGCTTCCACCCCAGCTTCCACCCCAGCTTCCACCCCAGCTCCATCCCAGCTTCCACCCCAGCTTCCCCCCCAGCTTCCACCCCAGCTTCCACCCCAGCTTCCATCCCAGCTTCCATCCCAGCTTCCACCCCAGCTTCCACCCCAGCTTCCACCCCAGCTCCATCCCAGCTTCCACCCCAGCTTCCATCCCAGCTTCCATCCCAGCTTCCACCCCAGCTTCCACCCCAGCTTCCACCCCAGCTTCCACCCCAGCTTCCACCCCAACTTCCAGCTTCCACCCCAGCTCCACCCCAGCTTCCACCCCAGCTTCCACCCCAGCTTCCACCCCAGCTTTCACCTGTAGGCTCGGGGATAGTTATCTAATCATCACTCAATGTTCTTTGTAAATCTGTGGAGTGATGATGCCCGAGCCTAGACGCCAAACTCAAACTATATGCTGCTTATAATAAACATATAAAGAAACACGTGAGCTGTCTGACTGAACTGTAAGTTATTGTTTGTATATTGCTCTTGTGTGTTTTATAAAATTGTTATTTTTGACATTATTTAAGTGGAGGCTTCAAGTAAGCCCAGTGGCTCTCCCTGCATTGTTTATGGATTTTTTAAGTAAAAAAAGACAATCAAATATACAAAAGAAATACCCTTGACTCAAGGTCGAACTCGGAAAAAATGATATATTCTTTCTCAGCAAAAAACAACAACTTTAAGACCACTAGAAATGAATATCATCAACATATATAATAGATGTAATCAGCATCCTACCTGTACCAGCGACATGTTACTGAGGTCCAGTCTGAACAGGAAGTTCCTGGATTGAGGGGAAAGGAGATAAGTGTGAGCACGATATGACAAGAACTCATCCAGATAGTAAAAAATGTTTTAAAATGCAAACAATCAGATGAGAGAGAGGCTGTTTGAGCTGCTGTCAGATTATTGTAAAGAGGATTTAAGTCCACACTGTAATTGTGTGGTGTTGCTTTAAACTGCATTTGTGTGCTTAAGGTCAAATTGAGAGAATGTTGAACTGAAGTCAGTTTACGAGAACACACACACCCACACATTATTGCGACATGACGTGTTTCTTCCTAATTCATCCCTACTGCCAAATCCAAGAGCTCGACTGGGTCCAACACGGCCCCAGCTGAGCACTTAAGAAGCGTCATTATCTGGAAACCGCAGTGCATGAGTAAGTCGGAGAGGGTATCACATTCTCAGTGATTTGCTCTGCGGGGTGAACGGCTGAGTGGATTTCACTGAGTCTTACCTGGCACCCACAATAAGCTCATTCCTCGTCAGGTCAAGGGTGAGCTGCGAGAAGTCTCTCACGCCGGGGCGGGAGAACGAGGAGATCCACGGACTGAGCGCTGAGGAAAGAAAAGAGAGAAAGAGATTAGAAAAGATCAATCGTGTCATAGTTCAGGGGATAAACCCAGTGACATTTACTCAAACAGTATAGTTTACTGATGGAAGACTTTCACATCTATCTCTGTATAGAAGTGTTGCTTTTTTAGGTGGCAAATATAAAAAATAAGCTTATTCATTTAATTAAAAATGCAATTGATGATGTGACGACCCCTCCCCCTTCTGCCAGTCTGTGCTCCCTGCCTTGCTGTCCTCTGGCAGGTACTGTGTCGTCCTGTTTGTGCCCTATCTAGAGGCGGAGCTTCAAGAAGGCATAAAGGCCTTCCTGCCCAGCTGGAAAGTTCAAGGTGCGTCTCACTTCGGTTAAATGGATTCCTTGCGTCCCTCAATTGCGTCGTTTCCTTGTGACTAGTCCCTCCCACCAGGGAAGCATGGAGAGACGCAAGGAAACCACGAGAAGCAGGGAAATGAGTTTTAAGAGCAATGGGACGTCGTTTCCTCCGGAGCGTGAAGCGACGTCCGTTTGTGATGACGCCGCACAGCAGCAGCCAGATCGGTGCATGCGCTGCATCGTCGAATCAGTGAGCGATACACAGTAAGGGGGCGGGGCGAGTGTCTGAGGATTTAATCGGTGGATGGTCCGGTAGTTCCTCGATCCTCGGTCCTCCGGCACAAATAACGCCACTGGGACGGTACTCAAGATAGCGCAGACAAATCAACTTCCGGTGATACCGAACCCGAGGAGCGAGGAAATGAAAAATAACCGAAGTGAGACGCAGCTTCAGTCTCTCTGATCCTGGCCTGCTGCAGCATCCTCAGCCTTCCACCTGTGTTTGGTTTGATGCACCATCCAACATGCCTACAGCACACGTTCACACATCCACACACTGCTGACACGACTGACAATCTTATTCTTACATACACAATTACTCAGAGGTATTTTAAGTGAACTGTTAAATAAACATCTGATTGGCCTATGACTCTGTGGCCTCCCTCTTTGTTGCCAGAAGGTTTTAACAATGAAGCGAGAGGATCTTTCATTTTTTCCTTTCTATATTGATTCGAACATATTTGGTTTTTCGACGGTTTGAACCGGAGATGTCTTGGCATTGATGTGAGGTCAGTTTGTCCAGTATACTTTTACATTTGAGAAATGACAAATCCATGGCTTTTAATTATCATTTCAATGCCTTCCATTTTCAAATCATGTCTCAAAACTTATCTCCACCCTGATCACATCTCACGTCCTCTGTTCTTATTGATTATATCGTCTTGTTTTTGTGCCGTTTAGTTTTTAGTTTTTAGTTTTATGGACCTTGTACGGGGACTTTGAGAGCCTTGAAAGACGCCTTTATAAATAAAATGTGTTATTATTATTATTATTAGGTCTGTAAATGAATATATACAACTTTGTTAAAGTGGTAGTCATGAGCAAAATTTGTCACATATTTTCAGACATTTTCTAGACTAAGAATCAATTATTCAAATAATCAACGGATGCACTTATGTACCATAGACTAAATACGAGTCCTAATTGCAGCTGCAGTGGTACAAAGTGCAGGGAAAGCTTTTTGCTGCCGAGAGTCTCCTGCAGAGAGGGACAAAGCTGTCACATCAGGCATGAAATCCTGAAACATCCTGACGTCTGGACACAGGATGAAACCTCGGCGCTGTTTGAAACCGGCTTTAAAAATCTACATTTCAAAGCAGCGGCAAAGGGGCCACCTGGCGGGGCTTTTAAAGTCACTTTGAACACGGCATTTCCCTTCAATCTTTGTGGGACCCCAAAGCTCAGACCTTTAAACAGCTTTCCCCACGTGGGAGGTTTGTCCGCAGCATGAAGGGACTCCCCATATTTCCCATGCTGTACACAATATCACAGCGGTTGGTGCGAGCTCAGACTCCCTTAACCAATTTCAAAAGCTTTGTTAAATGGCTTTTCAACAAAGCTTTGAGAAATGACAAAGAAATTGCTTTTAATTAAGAGTTCAAAGCCTTTCATGTCCGCAAATGACTGTATACAACTGTTGAAGTGAAACAAAGTCACCGCTGATAACAGGATTCATTAGGGAAGTAATCATCAGACATTTCAAACCTTTCTTTGCTTGAGACATTAAAGAGTCTAAGCTCCGGGGTTAGGGCTACATCAAAGTGTCGGAGAAAGTCTCGGAGAATTGTAAAACAACTCTGGATCGTGCCGGCTTTAAGATTGATGCGGCCATATGGCTCTGTCATCTGCAAACACTGGAGATATGAGTGATACAGAGACAGAAGGCAGCAGATACAGTATGCTGCTCCAGATTTAAGATACAACACACACACATACAGAGAACACAACACAAGCATACTGTAATTAAAGGAGCTGGTATTGACAGTAGACTTCAGTGAAATGAGAATTATCTGCTGCAACCTGTTTCCTCCAGATGTTGGAGAGCTGCTGTCAGACTGATCTTGACTCAGGGTTTTATAGCGATGAGAGGCAAGCAGGTGAATGACTCATCCATTTAGCAAGTCATATTATTACCTCAATGAAAACACCCTCCCCTCTGTCATGAACCTTGGAGTGACCTTCAATAGCACTTTTCAATTCGACAAGCAGGTCAGCTCCGTAGTCAAATCCTGCTATTTTTAAATAAGACTATTGGCCAAGACCATGGTATTTATCTTGTAAAGACCTAGAAAGGGTTATTAATGCCTTTGTTACCTCGAGACTGGATTACTGCAACGCTCTGTATGTGGGTATGGACCAGGCCTCAATTAGACGCCTGCAGCTAGTGCAGAACGCAGCTGCACGTCTTCTGACTGGCCACAAAAAGCGTGACCACATCACCCCAATTCTGGCCTCACTGCACTGGCTTCCAGTTCGGTTCATGATTGATTTTAAAATCCTTTTATTTGTTTTCAAAGCCCTAAGGTCTGCTGACCAGCTGTTGCTGATAGTGCCCAAAACCAGGCTCAAAACCCGAGGGCACCGAGCCTTCGCAGCAGCTGGCCCCAGGCTCTGGAACACTCTGCCCCTCCATGTGAGGTCGGCCCAGACCCTAGGGGTTTTTAAATCCTCACTAAAGAATCACTTCTTCTCTCTGGCCTTCTAGTCAGAGCGGAGCGTGACACCTGACTATTCCCTGTGTTTTTGTTTTTTATATTTCTGTTGTAAATTATTGTCTTTTATTGTTATTGTAGTAATGTGTTTTTATTACATTGTACAGCACTTTGGCTCGACCAAAAATCGCTTTTAAATGTGCTATATAAATGAAACTTGATTTGATTTGATTTTATCTTTCTTAAACAAGGACCATGCATAAAACACATTCATCTCAAAAAGAGAAAGAGCCTAGTGCCTATCAAAACAGATCATAGAACAGATGTATAAAATATAAATACTAGTCCATTTGTCAATATAACTATACAATATTTAGAAGAGCTTAATTTCAAAATACTCTTATAATGAGTGGATCTCAGTTATTCTGAACTTTTGGACCACATGTCATAAAACAATGTTCATCCTGCCTGTAGCACCTAACCCTAACTTGCTTAATCTTACTGATGACATAAATGCTTGAAAACTGTTAAAACTATTTTATAATATATCATATATAGAAAATAGTACTTTTTTATATTGAATACAATTACTCAACTTGACAAATTACAAACATAGCTCACACCAGAGGAAGCATTGGATGTTTTGGGTCCTTTTGACACTGTAGAGCAGGGGTTCCCAAACTTTTCAGCCCGCGACCCCCAAAATGACCTCCTGTCGACGGGGACGGGGACGGAGGGGGGACGGGGCTAGTGAATTCATTTCAGTTTTCCGCACAAACAATGCGCTAGTGGATTGTCAAAGGGGGAGCCTCGTTGCGGGGAAATTATACAGATGGCTAGTCCGCCCCTGAAAATGTCTAAGCAAACGTTATTATTAATATTAATTAAAAAAAAAAAATTATAAAAAAAATGAATCTTTTTTTTTTAATCTTTTTTTTTTTTCCATTTTTTTTTTTTATCATCTTGCGACCCCCACTTTGGGAACCCCTGCTGTAGAGGACACTAAACGAGTGAGGATTTTCTGCACGAATGACAACTGTTGCATGCTCTGTAACAAAACAAGTCAATTGGACTGTGTGCAGTTTATCTACCTGCAGGAAAAGCCTAAAAAAGCAGGAAAAGGTGAGACATCTTTCTCTTAAAACTTACTAACATTACTGGCTTTTCCACGAGTGAATGGTGGATCGTTGGAGCAACTATCACGGTATGTAACGTGACTTGTTGTTGGTATAAACGTATCAGGTTTGTTGCTAGTTGAACCACCAGGCATTGATTGTAATTTAAAGTTCACCTATCATACAAAATCCACTTCTTCATGTCTTTTATACATCAACATGTGTCCCCTCTTCTTCATGTCTCTTCTACATCAACATGTGTCCCCTCTTCTTCATGTCTCTTCTGCATCAACATGTGTCCCCTCTTCTTCATGTCTCTTCTACATCAACATGTGTCCCCTCTTCTTCATGTCTCTTCTACATCAACATGTGTCCCCTCTTCTTCATGTCTCTTCTACATCAACATGTGTCCCCTCTTCTCCATGTCTCTTCTACATCAACATGTGTCCCCTCTTCTTCATGTCTCTTCTACATCAACATGTGTTCCCTCTTCTCCATGTCTCTTCTGCATCAACATGTGTCCTCTCTTCTTCATGTCTCTTCTACATCAACATGTGTCCTCTCTTCTTCATGTCTCTTCTACATCAACATGTGTTCCCTCTTCTTCATGTCTCTTCTACATCAACATGTGTCCCCTCTGTGGAAAGAGACTCTGAAAGTTTCAAGAAAACAAAGATTCTGTCTCTTTTTGATCCATTTCTATAAAAACCTGTCTGAAAATGAGCTGATCAGATTTTGGCCACTTTATGATGTCATAACGATGTTTTGTCTTGTGTAACCATTAGCCAATCCGCAACCAAGGTAACCCCCCCCCCCCCCCCCCCCTATCACCTGAATCTCCTCCTAGAGCACCATTGAGTTCTTTTTAACCAAATGTCTCTCAGAGGGAACAGACAGAGAATCAGCACTTTGGAAACAGGGATGAAACAGAGGGAATTATGGGTAATGCTGCAATGATCTTGCTGTTTCAGCCAATCAGAAACAGGTTCTGTATATATCTGAGACCTGTGATATATTGATGACAAACAGTATAATAGGGGGCCTTTAAAGAAAATATTTAAAATAAAAACTAAATATTAATACATTATTTTTATTATAGCCCTAAAAGGAACAGTCACATGTATACTTTAGGAGTCATTTTACACTGCCTGAAGCAACAACATTACTCTCACTAAGAATATAGGACAAACATAAACATGATATTTTTCAATTACCAGACACATAGTAGAATAATGTGACCTATAACAATGAATAATGGACACTTAGGATTGAAACCCTGATAACCTCACAATAGGTAATAAATCACCAGATGACCCTGTGTAATTCTAATAACACACACCCATCTCTTACTCTCTGTATAAATATTTATATTGCACATATGCACATTAATCTGCGGTTGAGCGTCTTTGACATGCAGGGAGGAGCAGAAACCGCACAAGGCCGGTGAGAGGAGGCGAGATGCACCATCTGTACGTCTCTGTGTGATTAATCTCTGCAGAGGAGGAGCTCTGAGGCCATCTTCAGCCTCAAACTCTTATACAAACAGACTGAAGTTCACTCAGAGAGTCTGACACCAGCACAGGTCTGCACTAAGCGGCACAATAATATCCTGCATCATATGTGTTACTGGACATTTTTCCACATGTGTATTTTCCTCATGTACAGGACTGTCTCAGAAAATTAGAATATTGTGATAAAGTTCTTTATTTTCTGTAATGCAATTAAAAAAACAAAAATGTCATACATTCTGGATTCATTACAAATCAACTGAAATATTGCAAGCCTTTTATTATTTTAATATTGCTGATTATGGCATACAGCTTAAGAAAACTCAAATATCATATCTCTAAATATTAGAATATCATGAAAAAGTATACTAGTAGGGTGTTCAACGAATCACTTGAATCGTCTAATTAACTCGAAACACCTGCAAGGGTTTCCTGAGCCTTGAAAAACACTCAGCTTGGTTCAGTAAACTAAATCACAAGTATGGGGAAGACTGCTGATCTGACTGCTGTCCAGAGGACCGTCATTGACACCCTCCATCAGGAGGGTAAGACACAAAAAGAAATTTCTCAAAGAGCAAGCTGTTCACAGAGTGCAGTTTCAAAGCACATCCACAAAAAGTCTGTTGGAAGGGGGAAATGTGGCAGGAAACGCTGCACAACCAAGAGAGATGACCGCAGCCTT
>NW_027639437.1:0-7500 GCF_949606895.1 Notothenia rossii | reverse complement strand
AGTGCGACTGTTTGGCCAAGGAGACGCGAGGCGACACAACAGTCGGGTCCGTCTGTGTCAGTTCTTTGGTGTCAGCTTGGTGTGTCCGGGCCTTAAAAGGTTTGGACGCCAGAGTATAGATCGTGAAATACGAACCATTTTGGCTTTATTTTTTCATCAGAGATCGCTGCTTGGACCAGATTATTCACTATTAATGAAGTAAAACAGTTTAACATTGACATATAGATGTTGGCCATGAGCACGTTTTGCAAAAGGAAGTCTTCATCTGTTAAAGAGGACATGTCATTCAAATATTTTGGTTTCATATCAGTATGTAGTGTCTCTACTTTAAAGAGTCCTCTCCTGCTGATGTTCAGGTGTATATCAGTATGTAGTGTCTCTACTTTAAAGAGTTCTCTCCTGCTGATGTTCAGGTGTATATCAGTATGTAGTGTCTCTACTTTAAAGAGTTCTCTCCTGCTGATGTTCAGGTGTATATCAGTGTGTAGTGTCTCTACTTTAAAGAGTCCTCTCCTGCTGATGTTCAGGTGTATATCAGTATGTAGTGACTCTACTTTAAAGAGTCCTCTCCTGCTGATGTTCAGGTATATATCAGTATGGAGTGTCTCTACTTTAAAGAGTCCTCTCCTGCTGATGTTCAGGTGTATATCAGTATGTAGTGTCTCTACTTTAAAGAGTCCTCTCCTGCTGATGTTCATGTGTATATCAGTATGTAGTGTCTCTACTTTAAAGAGTCCTCTCCTGCTGATGTTCAGGTGTATATCAGTATGTAGTGTCTCTACTTTAAAGAGTCCTCTCCTGCTGATGTTCAGGTGTTGTATATCAGTATGTAGTGTCTCTACTTTAAAGAGTCCTCTCCTGCTGATGTTCAGGTGTATATCAGTATGTAGTGTCTCTACTTTAAAGAGTCCTCTCCTGCTGATGTTCAGGTGTACATCAGTATGTAGTGTCTCTACTTTAAAGAGTCCTCTCCTGCTGATGTTCAGGTGTATATCAGTATGTAGTGTCTCTACTTTAAAGAGTCCTCTCCTGCTGATGTTCAGGTGTATATCAGTATGTAGTGTGTCTACTTTAAAGAGTCCTCTCCTGCTGATGTTCAGGTGTATATCAGTATGTAGTGTCTCTACTTTAAAGAGTCCTCTCCTGCTGATGTTCAGGTGTATATCAGTATGTAGCGTCTCTACTTTAAAGAGTCCTCTCCTGCTGATGTTCAGGTGTATATCAGTATGTAGTGTCTCTACTTTAAAGAGTCTTCTCCTGCTGATGTTCAGGTGTATATCAATATGTAGTGTCTCTACTTTAAAGAGTCCTCTCCTGCTGATGTTCAGGTGTATATCAGTATGTAGTGTCTCTAGTTTAAAGAGTCCTCTCCTGCTGATGTTCAGGTGTATATCAGTATGTAGTGTCTCTATTTTAAAGAGTCCTCTCCTGCTGATGTTCAGCTGTATATCAGTATGTAGTGTCTCTACTTTAAAGAGTCCTCTCCTGCTGGTGTTCAGGTGTATATCAGTATGTAGTGTCTCTACTTTAAAGAGTCCTCTCCTGCTGATGTTCAGGTGTATATCAGTATGTAGTGTCTCTACTTTAAAGAGTCCTCTCCTGCTGATGTTCAGGTGTATATCAGTATGTAGTGTCTCTACTTTAAAGAGTCCTCTCCTGCTGATGTTCAGGTGTATATCAGTATGTAGTGTCTCTACTTTAAAGAGTCCTCTCCTGCTGGTGTTCAGGTGTATATCAGTATGTAGTGTCTCTACTTTAAAGAGTCCTCTCCTGCTGATGTTCAGGTGTATATCAGTTTGTAGTGTCTCTACTTTAAAGAGTCCTCTCCTGCTGATGTTCAGGTGTATATCAGTATGTAGTGTCTCTACTTTAAAGAGTCCTCTCCTGCTGATGTTCAGGTGTATATCAGTATGTAGTGTCTCTACTTTAAAGAGTCCTCTCCTGCTGATGTTCAGGTGTATATCAGTATGTAGTGTCTCTACTTTAAAGAGTCCTCTCCTGCTGATGTTCAGGTGTATATCAGTATGTAGTGTGTCTACTTTAAAGAGTCCTCTCCTGCTGATGTTCAGGTGTATATCAGTATGTAGTGTCTCTACTTTAAAGAGTCCTCTCCTGCTGATGTTCAGGTGTATATCAGTATGTAGCGTCTCTACTTTAAAGAGTCCTCTCCTGCTGATGTTCAGGTGTATATCAGTATGTAGTGTCTCTACTTTAAAGAGTCTTCTCCTGCTGATGTTCAGGTGTATATCAATATGTAGTGTCTCTACTTTAAAGAGTCCTCTCCTGCTGATGTTCAGGTGTATATCAGTATGTAGTGTCTCTAGTTTAAAGAGTCCTCTCCTGCTGATGTTCAGGTGTATATCAGTATGTAGTGTCTCTACTTTAAAGAGTCCTCTCCTGCTGATGTTCAGGTGTATATCAGTACGTAGTGTCTCTACATGTCTCCATGCTTTAATGTTCAAAAAGCTCTTTATTGTTCTCATACTGCCTGTGCTGCAGCACCTCTTTTCACCCTCTGTCTGAAACCAGAGCCCAGTCTGCTCTGATTGGTTAGCTAGCCGGCTCTGTTGTGATTGGTCAACCGCTTAGAGATGTCCCGCCCCTTAGCCAATCACGTACAATGTGTTGGAGCGCTAGCCAATAGAACATATACTCGGACATGACCCAAAAAACACTTTCTGAAAGCCAAAGTCAAGCAGGGTCAGAAACAAAGATTGAGAGAGGCGTAGCCACTAGGAACTGATTGGGCAAGAGTTATTAGAATGAGCTTCAGCGGAGGAGCAAAGGTTTGGAGATGGCTTTGAATCCATTTAGTAGACCTGTTAAAACATGATGGCTGTGACTGAAAAAGCACGAGAAACCATTGGAGAGGAGATCATCCTTAAACCAAATTGTGTGTTTCAGGAAAGTTGAGTTTCCACACTTTTTTCCACCTCCATCTGACAACATAATAACATCCTGAAATATATCATATTTGTTTTATCATTAGCATTATTATCAGGCACCTAGTTGAGTACCTGCCTCCGGCGCTACACTGTTTAATGAGCGATGGATGACACATATTGCACTGAAGGTGTCTGTCTATTATCATCCCCCTGTGGGCTCTGGCTAATGGGAGGAAGACTCGCAGAAAATGGGAAGTAATAAAATCGGTTGTCTTCGGGGCAAGGTAGTCAATCCAAAATTGTTAATGAAAGCGGTCACATGGAGACTTTCCGCCATCTGGCAGATGATTCTGTGAATGAAGCATCACCTCCAGTGTCAATTAGCACATAAACTGTGTGATTGCTTTCTGAATAAATGTAGCTCAACCCGCAGCAATATTCTTTCTTTCTGACTCACATTTGAAGTGTGAAAATAACAATTGGGGCAAAAATAATAGCACAGGAATGAATCCATTCAGAAATATATACATTTACATAAAATCGCAACATACTGTGAGCACATTAATGTGAGAATATTGGCACTATAAACCCCACGATTTAAAGTGTTTATCAGTATAGACGGAACAAACTTTGCCTTCAGAGACAGATTTGTTCACACCTCTGCCTTATCTGGCCAAATCCCTTCAAATATGTGTTGTTTGGTCTTCTTCATATCACTGTCTGCCCTTCCTGTCCCGGGCTCCACTATCTCCATTATTCCAACTTCTGATTGTCGCTGTGGCTGCACTTTCAGAAGGTGATGGGAAAGTGCCTCAGTGGAGCACAACTCTCTCTCCATTCCCTCCGTCTTTTCATCCCTCCCACCTGACTGAACTCACAGATCAGGGGGTTACGAGCAGAGGGGAGAAACGTCTGCAGAGAGCGGGGACTGAGCAGCCACGGGAGGAAAAGAGCCGGGGCCGGGGGGCTAATAGCCTCTCAGTCAGAGACCGGTAAAGATGTCTGTCTGGTTCACAAAACCTATGGTGAAGCAGCATCCCAAACCACTGACAGGTTGTACGAGTCGGTGTTGTAAAAACATCAGATATGGGAGCAGTATTCTCAGAAAGAGAGCGTGATTGAAAGCTAAAAGAACACGTACAAATCATAACCATTGAGACATGCTATTTCTGAAATTGCTGGTTTTATATGTATACTAAACGTTTCAGCATTTAAACATAAGTACCTGTGACATAAATGTCATGCAATGGCTTTGAAAGAACTGGGAGGGACTCAATGTTCACTCACTACTGAGCACCTGCAGCCAGTGGCGGACTGGCCATCGGGACGTTCGGGACGAATCCCGATGGGCCGGTACTGAAGTGGGCCGGTCGGACGATGTGGGCCGTCAGAAAATAAAACCCTCTTTCTTTTCCTCCGTACCCAAATCTCTAAAAACGGGGGAACAACGGAGCTGATCCAGATTTGCGTCCGATATGACGTAATATCTGAAATGTGGACCCACGGCCCAATCAGAAACGTTGCTATCAGAAACAATGCCCGACTGTTTGACGTAATATGGTCTGTGTTTACATTAGCATCGCTAACACTCAGAGCTAACCTGTACTGGGGAGCATGTGTGTGAAGAAGCAGGAAGTAAAAAGGAACTCACCTTGTGGTATAACCGGCAAGAGAGAAAGCCTTTGAGCTCCATACTGTTTCAGAAATAATCCCTGATAATCCATGATATGGCGTTTCATCACGGCAGTATTTAGTTTAGACAGTAGCTGCCGGGTCCCACATGAACTCAGCCCCCTTCTTTTATATTTTGTGTCAATTTTTTTTTTTTTTTTAAAGCTTTACCCCCAAATCGGCCCTTTTGAAACAGGTATGAAATAGAGGGATATGAGGCATGGCTAGAATGGGAGATCTATTTTGAGCAGAACACTTCATAGACATGTTTTTGATATATTTGTATATATCTGAGACCTATACTATTGCCTAAAAATAGCATGATAGGGGACCTTTAAGTTAGTGTTTCGTCAGAGCTGCCAGGTTGTAAGATGTTTGTATGAATGAAAGTTGAAAATGTACTGAGGATAATTGTCATAAGTTTTCAGTTTCTGTGTCAGTTTTACTCGTTGGAGTTTGTGGACGAAAAAGGGTACTTAGTAAATATGTAACAGTGTGTTTAGAAACACAACACATGCCTCTTACCCTTTTAATACTAGGCCGTTTTCAAAGTTTCTACTTGCATTTTAATCCTCTATGACATTGAAAACTGAACTGGCTCTAACTGCTCCTGTGTTCACTGTCAGGTGAATAAAGCTTGTGTGGGAATAATTATCCTGTTATCTATTTCTCCGCTGCACATTCTTATTTAATGCTTCATGTCATGTGCTCCGTTTAATGGGTTTATTTGATAGGGAGAATAATTGTCTTTATTATGTATAAATTACATTATTTTTGCATTTCTGGGTTTTTATTTTTAATATAGTTGGAAAATAATGTGTGGGGCGGAGCCTGGATTTGTATGATGTTGTTTTTCAACCCAACACTTTCGAGTTGTTTCATACTTTCTTTCGGAAACAGTCCTGCTTTCTGCGTTCTGTTTTTGCCACAACATTTAACATGTCTGCATCCATCTCTAGCATCGAACTTCTTTAGTCAAACGATATGACTTTGGAAGGAGGGAGATATTTATCAAAAATGGTTTTATTGACGTAAAGTTTTTTTGGATTGCTTCCCATAAAACTGCGAACTAACTACGACGACAGCAATGTAATTTAAAATGACTAACAAGTCCTTAAACACCGCCAGAGCTCATACTGTGTTCCGGTTAGTGTTCAGTCTGTCTTCTTCTGTTGATTTATCTGACATACAACACTCAGTTTTTTTACCTCTTTCCTTCTCTCCCTTGATCGTCCTTAGCAACGGCCATTATTTAGCTTAGCAGCGGTTTGTTATCGAGTATAAACAACCTCTGAAATGTCCAAATAGACCAATCAGAATCGAGTAGTCAACTAAGCCGTGTAATAAAATGCAATATACAGTACCCAAAAGAGATACTCTGCAATGCCTATTACAGCATTATATACAAATACATTATTTGAGAAAGGGCTAAGAGCGAAGTCACTCTCTCTGTTCAATTCGGGGGAATTCAAGTTCCAAACTAGTACATATGCGGCCTTGATTTTTGCTGAAAAGTAACACTTATGGCTCGTCCACCCACAGGCATGAAAACAATCTTGAAAAATCTTGATGCTGGGCGTGTCTGAAGCTTGGCGATTTCACGCGCCCACGGCGACCAACAACCAATCAGGAATCTCCCAGGAATCTCCCGCCCGCCCACGGCATAGAAAGCAAAAAAACATTACTAGCTGTCCATTCAATGTTAAAACGAAGTAAACTGGATATAAACTCCCCAAACAGGTGAAAACCTACCAGTTTCACCAACTGTCTCTGCCACCTCCCTCCATGCCTGGTTCCTCCGGTTTAGGTCCCGGTAGGTGAACAGAGAGCAGTCGTAAAGGACCGGGACATTTCCTACAGCGATGATTAATTTTACCTCCATTTTATGACATATGGAAAAGACCTGCGGTATCTGCATACACGCAGTTTGATTGGCTAGCCCTTGTACTGGCGGGATTTGCTTAAACGGGATTTGATTGGTTGATGCCAGCTTCGAAAACATCGGGAGCATCAAAAGTTGAACATTGTTCAACTTTTGATGCTCACGATGCTTGCAAAGCCATGCTCCGCTCCCCACAATGCAGTTCGACGAAGATTAAAAATCTTCTACGTCACCCCATTCAAGTGAATGGGCGAAGCTTTGAAAGATTTTTTTCATGCCTGTGTGTGGACGGGCCGTTATTCAAACATGCATTTCCACATTGAGACACATTTCTTAATAGGGCTATCCAAGGGGACAGGAGACAACATGGACACAGAAAAGCAAAGAGTGCTATTTCCTGTGGCCTCTCTACTCCCGTAACAAGTGTTCTAGTCTCTGATCTTTACTGGTATCTCAGCATCAGATATCCTGACACGCCATCAGTGGGTGAGAGGCGCTAAGCACAGCTCCATTTAGCCGCCTGATGGATGGCTGCTAACACATCACAGCTCTGATAGCACCGGTCCAATTAGAGCCAGTGTAATCATGAGTGAGGAGGGAAACACAGACAGGTGGCAAAGTGAGACAAGAATGTAAACCTGGCTCGTACTTTCTTTCAAGCAAACTTTTCACGACGAGCGATCGATTTGCTCGAGAGCTCTTCACGCGGGCGGCTAAGCGACAGCACCATTACTCCAACGATGGAAGAGATGGAAGAACTCGTAAAGTGTGCGAAACATTTTTTTTTGCCTATTATAGAGAATAGGGTCTGAGCGAGGGAAAGGGCGTCGGAGAGATGAAGAGAAAGAGAAGGCAAGAAAGGGAATATAAGACGAGGAGAATGAACTAGGGAGCAGAGGAGATAAGATGGCAGGACATGAGAGAGACTATGAGAAGCAAATGGAAAAAGACAAGGTTCACAAGCAATTGAACAGGAAATGAGCGACGACTAGCGGTTTCTATTTCCTTTTCGTCTCTCTTCGGAGTCATTTGAGCAGAAGAGCCAATCTACTCCATCAGACA
>NW_027639438.1:62984-81038 GCF_949606895.1 Notothenia rossii | reverse complement strand
CATCGCCGCCTCGCCCCAGGAAACAGAGTCCCAACGCAGCAAGAGAAGTAGAAGAAAACCCTCCAGGCAAGGATCGGTTAGCGTTCATCACACGGCGTCCAATCAGCACCACCTACACCACCACCACCACCACCACCACCACCATTTAGGGAATGGAAGCATGAGGGGCGTCCGGTGTGTGGAGGGTAGAGATGCGGAGGCTCATAACAACAATGGAGGCACGCTTGTTGCAACTGCCGGACATCTTGCTTTGCCACCATCAGTAACTACAGCCACGTCTGATACCAACCTGGCCACTTCGCCCGATTTATCTTCAGTTATCAGTGTTTTCCACGCAGAGACTCTTCGTTGTACCCCTTCCCCAACATCTCATTCCTTCCCAATCGCCCCCGCTCCAATGTCCAAATCCATGAAGAGGAACTCGGTACCTTTCGCGGGTCCGGCGCCGAAGAACTACCCGACCCTTCAGGCCCGAGCGCTCGCTGAGTCGAGACGAGCGAGTGCTGCCGCCGGCACTCTGACCAACATCAGCTTCAACCTCAATATCCCACCTGCCCCGCAGGAGAGACGCCCGTCAAGCCTGGTGGACACACACACTCCCACAGGTAGAACACACACACACACACACACACACACACACACACACACACACACACACACACACACACACACACACACTTCCACAGGTAGAACCAACCCAACACACACACACACACACACACACACACACACACACACACACACACACACTCCTACAGGTAGAACCAACCCAGCAAACACACACACACACACACACACACACACACACACACTCCTACATGTAGAACACACACACACACACACACACACACACACACACACACACACACACTCCTACAGGTAGAACACACACACACACACACACACACACACACACACACACACACACACAAACACACACACACACTTCCACAGGTAGAACCAACCCAACACACACACACACACACACACACACACACACACACACACACACACACACACACACTCCTACATGTAGAACACACACACACACACACACACACACACACACACACACACACACACACTCCTACAGGTAGAACACACACACACACACACACACACACACACACACACACACACACACACAAACACACACACACACACACACTTCCACAGGTAGAACCAACCCAACACACACACACACACACACACACACACACACACACACACACACACACACACACACACACACACACACTCCTACAGGTAGAACACACACACACACACACACACACACACACACACACACACACACACACACACACACACACACTCCTACAGGTAGAACACACACACACACACACACATACACACACACACACACACACACACACACACACACACACACACACACACACACACACACACTTCCACAGGTAGAACCAACCCAACACACACACACACACACACACACACACACACACACACACACACACACACACACACACACTCCTACAGGTAGAACCAACCCAGCAAACACACACACACACACACACACACACACACTCCTACATGTAGAACACACACACACACACACACACACACACACACACACACACTCCTACAGGTAGAACACACACACACACACACACACACACACACACACACAAACACACACACACACTTCCACAGGTAGAACCAACCCAACACACACACACACACACACACACACACACACACACACACACACACTCCTACATGTAGAACACACACACACACACACACACACACACACACACACACACACTCCTACAGGTAGAACACACACACACACACACACACACACACACACACACACACACACACACAAACACACACACACACTTCCACAGGTAGAACCAACCCAACACACACACACACACACACACACACACACACACACACACACACACACACACACACACACACACACACACTCCTACAGGTAGAACACACACACACACACACACACACACACACACACACACACACACACACACACACACACACTCCTACAGGTAGAACACACACACACACACACACACACACACACACACACACACACACACACACACACACACACACACACTTCCACAGGTAGAACCAACCCAACACACACACACACACACACACACACACACACACACACACACACACACACACACACACACACACTCCTACAGGTAGAACCAACCCAGCAAACACACACACACACACACACACACACATACACACACACACACACACACACACACACACACACACACACACACACACACACACTCCTACATGTAGAACACACACACACACACACACACACACACACACACTTCCACAGGTAGAACCAACCCAACACACACAGACACACACACACACACACACACACACACACACACACACACACACACACACACACACACACACACACACACACAGAGAATATTATGCACAGCAGGTTTCTTGACGGACACAAACACTAAGTAATGTTTAACAACTTCCTGATGGAGGGCTTAAGGAATGTTTGATAACTTCTTGTTGGAGAGTTTGATCTGGGTTTAATAGCTTCTTGTTTAATAACTTCCTTATGGAGGATTTGAGGAGGGTTTAATAACTTCCTGTCAGAGGGTCTAATAACTTCCTGTTTGAGGGTTTAAGGAGGGTTTAATATCTTCTTGTGTAAGGGTTTGACAATTTGTTGTTTGAGGGTTTAATAACTTTCTGTTTGAGGGCTTGATAGCTTCAGACTGTGATCCAGCTACCAGTCCGCCCTCTGTACGTTATCCTATCGGGACTTGAACCGATGACCCTTCGGTTGCCGAGCCAAGTCCCTGCAGACTGAGCTACTGCTGCTCGAAACTCTAAACGTTTCTGATTAGCTCAATGTTTTTCTTTCTGCTGTGGTTGAAAGTTTGCTTCCGGAGTATTCCCATTGAGAAGAGAAAACTGGAAGGGAAACCGTGTTATAAAACAATCTGAGTGTCTCATTCAGTCAGTCAATGCCTATCCATATCAGTGTTAGAGCAGGTCGAGTGACAAGCCACTGGAGGCGTTCCTTCTTCCACAATCATCCATTTGTTAGAGTATTGATTAGCTGTGATTAAGCCTCTCACTGTAACACTGTCCAGAGTTGGAGGTTTTTTCCGTGAGAGACAGGAAAAGTGCTAATTACGCTCGATAGATGTTAATCCCTCATGTCAAAGCTCGCAGCCAGTTTACTGCGCCGGCCAACTTCTAAAAGGCAGTGGGATCAGCTGAAGTCAGGCCAGGTCTCTTCAGGTTGTGCAGACGGTGGAAATGCTGGCGACCGCCATATAAACATTGCTCAGAGCACACACTGCCCATCAAAGACTCACACACACAAGCAACTATCCTGAAATGTTCACAACAGATTTATTCTGAATAACGATAACATTTGAAAGCATTGTTACCCGAATTAAATATGCTCAGGAAATGTTCTTGTAGCACAAATGCATCATGGTAATTAGGCCTCATGGACACACCATTTTACTAAAACAGATAAACATAACTCTGAGGAGACTGGGTAGCTTTTAGTTGTCTTGATATTTTAGAAAATAACAGATCTTAATGCAAACTTCATCCTCTTTAGCTGCTCTGAAATAGATTATAAGGACCCTAGAGAAGATGTTGGCACGTTCAAACACACCATACCTACAAACATCCTCTTCTGTCTTACACACTCGTGCATATTCAACATATTTCGAGATAAATAACCACATCACGGTAATTCAATCTAGCAGAGACATTGGTTGGTCGTTAACAATCGGTCCTGCCTGATGTTTTATTCACTTCAAGTGTTAATGCATGTTCCAGACGTTTCACTCTCCATCATTTACCCATCGGGGGGGATATTCAATCTTGTCAAATTCCATTGGATTTGACAATTTGTCCAAAAAAATGTATTGGATTTTGCTGCAATTCCCCTTCTGTTTCTCTCCGTCTGACCTTTTTGTGTTTCTTATAAAGTTAACTGCGCTGTCAAATGCATTTTCTAAGGAACATAATGTGTCCGGATAAAGTTTGTGATTGACAAACCTTTTTTAATACAAATTAATGATGAGCTAGCAAGCTTCAATCGTCACTTTGAATAGCACAGCCTCCGTGTGTGATTTGAGACACTACACAGTCAATTTCAAGAGTTTACTGTGCCACAAAGTATCTCCCTTCTGTTTGTCTCTGTCTGACCTTTCTTTTCTCCCTCGGCTGCAGCCCAGCTCTCCGGCCAGCTGTCGGTTTGTGACCTCAGCGGTGTGGACACAGTGGCTCTGACCTTCGACCCTGAGAGCTGCCCTTACTGCGCCAAAGCTCTGGCCAACGAGTCCGAGGGCGGCAACGGAGACTCGGACAGCGAGGGAATATACGAGTTCACCCAGGACCTCCACCACAAGGACCGAAGGGACAGCCGGCGGCCCAAAAAGAAGCAGCACGGGCTGTGTAGAACGGTCGGGAAGGTGGTGCGTTTCTGGAGGCTGGTGTGCGACACGTTCAGGAAGATCGTGGACAGCAAGTACTTCGGCCGAGGGATTATGATCGCCATCCTGATCAACACTCTGAGCATGGGGATTGAGTACCACGAGCAGGTTAGGGAGTTGTCTTAAATGGCATTTTTCTACATTTGCTTGTTTTGAGTGCTTGTGTGCAAAAAGTTACAATGTGTATACGGATGGTGCTCTAGTAACGGACATAGGGATTTGAACATATCGTCTCCAGCGACTGTTATCGTATCTTAAATGTTTGTTTCTTTGTTTATTTACTAAATATGTGTCCTTGTTGCTGTTTCAAATGGAGATGCTGTGATGCAAGAAACCCTTCAGACCTGATCTGAGAAAGTATTGAAGTGTTAAACCCTGGATTGTAGTTTCTTCGTTAAACCCAGCGCTACACAAATCAGTTATATATTTGTTTTACTATTCAACTAACGTACCGGTATACTAGTGTTGATTTGGTACTACAAACAATCGTTGCTAGCTAGCCAACTAATTAGCTGCGATCGTGACTTTCCTGTAATAGCACAGCTAATGTTAGCAATTGCTTTTACATAGGTTTAGACAGCGCTATAGGTCATACATGTTGTTTTTGTACATTGTTTAAGTTACTCACCTCTATACTGGTGTCTTAAGAAGCCTATGTTAATTGTATTGGGTGAATTGACTAGTCTGTAAGGATTTCCCTCCGAAATATCGTTGCTAGCTAGCTAGTTAATATGCTTTTAACCCTTGGACTTACACACTGTATGAGACTCTGGAACCAGACAGCTATCTTCAAAATTGTCTAAACTGCACTGTCTATTGGCATTTGACAAATAAGTTATTTGACAAAGATTAAAAAGTCGGTATTAAGAAAGAGCTAGCTTGTTAGGTAGCTAGCTTACAGCGGCTATTGTCACTTTTGGTAATAGCACAGCATCAGTGAGAGATTTGAGACAACACCACACAGTCCATTTAAAGAGTTCTAGGGGAAGTGTGTGAGTTGACACAAACCGTGGGTCTCATTGACAAAGTGTGTATCTGGGCAGCTGTTGCATGGCGCTCCATTGAGGTACAGTCATTCATAAAGTGCTGTGAGATGAATGAATGACTGTAGGAGGGTTTTATGGATCCTCTGTGCTTGCGTCCTTGATCCTCTCTGACTGTGTAAGCTAAGCAGCTCCCAAAGGCCCAACTGGAATTCCCGATGTCTCTCTCCGGCCTCGTTTGTTTACACGAGCGTAATTGCAGCCATGTGAGAGAGAAACGGATGTGAGCGGGAGAGAGAGAGAAACACGGGGTGATTTAACGGGAGAGGAAAGCCCTGACACAGATTTGCTCTTGTTAACTCATTTGAAATCTACCTGTGTTTCTCTTTGACCCAATTTACACCTGATGCTAACACACACTCTGTATCAGGGAGGGTTTATCTAGATTAGGAAGAAAGGCATGTTGAAGCAAGGTGTTAATGCCTGCACAACACATCGCAATCAGAAGGATATTTGATCGACTAAACCACATGTGGAGAGCATTTTGATCAGTCGGTGTGAATTCAACCTGCTTAGTCTTAAGAAAATTATCCTCATAGCTGCACCAACATACGTGTGTAGAAGAGAACATTAATTAATACATGGCGGTAATACAAAAGGCACTTTAGGAGCCATGAAACGTACAAAGGCAGGTGGGCGGGCATGCGTGTGTGTGTGTGTTGCGGGTGTGTTTGTGTGTGTAAGAGAGGGTGACACACTTTTTCAAGGCTTCACACACACTTTTACTAAAACGTACAAACTAGGGCTGTCAAACGATTACACATTTTAATCAGATTAATCACAGCTTCAAAATTAATTAATCAGATTAATCACCATTCAAACTATGTCCAAAATATGCCATTTCTTTATGTGTATTGTTGTGGGAATGGAAAGATAAATGAAAGAAGGCGGATATATCCATTTAACATACAGTATGTTTATTATAACATTGTTCTGTGTGTCAAAATGAAAGACAGCCCACACACCTATCAATCATCAAACCGTGGGGTCTTATTTCATTACGTGTTGATTTCTATCAACACGTAATGTTGTATCGATGTATATAGAGATACAAAAGTATTCTCCGTCAGGACTTCCTGCAACAACACCACGCCGTTATCTTGATTCTGATTGGCCAGAAGACATTATCAAAGATGTTCTATTGAGAAGACGATCACTACGTGACAAAAGTTTTCAAAACCGTTTCTAGTCTTCAGTATTTCCAGACAAGTGGCTACTGAAATCAATCTTACTAACTGCTGTCTGTGCAATTTACTCCGCGCGAGTTGGCGGACTTTATTTTGCTTACTTTAACATCATTTTTCATGGTGGGGCTAAGCCATTTCTTGGTATGGCTCTAGCCTACCCCAGCCATACCCTGGCGCTGCCACTGGTGGGATGTATGGGGCGGGCCATTCTGCGCATGCATTAAATGCGTTAAATATATTAACGCAATTAATTCAAAAAATGCACTACCGCCGTTTACGCGATAATTTTGACATCATTAGTACAAACATAACTGTGCGGAGATTGGGTAGCTTTTAGTTTTCTTGACATATTAGCAAGGGTGTGTGTGTGTGTGTGTGTGTGTGTGTGTGTGTGTGTGTGTGTGTGTGTGTGTGTGTGTGTGTGTGTGTGTGTGTGTGTGTGTGTGTGTGTGTGTGTGTGTATAACAATGTCTATGTGCAAGTACATCGTTTAGCGTGTCATACAATAGAAAAAAACCGGCCCGGCCTCAGCCTCTCAGTGACTTTGTTTGTTTCCTGCTATAGGCACTGATCAAATGTAATTATCTTGAAAACCTCTGCATACACTCCTGATGTAGTTCATATAGGAATGAGGTTGAATAACAATAGTACATCTAAGAGAAGTAAAGCTAGTTCTTTCGTGGTAGTTGCACGGGTACGATGTGCAAAGCTTCTGCAGAAAACCTTGGCTGGTGGATGTATGGAAACAGAAACCCAGCCTCTCCTCCGGAGGCTCAGACTTTCAGAGGCTTAGTGGTCCTCCTGTCTATTGGATATCGATGCAATCAATGAAGTGTCTCAGTGAAGTTTCAGCAGCCTGTCTGGAGACTTTAGGGATCTTTGTGACCTTAAAGGAATACAGATCACTCCAGAGAGAGAGAGAGATGAGGGAAGACTTAAGAAGAGTAAGAGAAGAAGGTGAGACAGGGAGGTTATAAAAAGCAGGAATGACATAAGAAAGTGAAGGAGACGAAGGGTAGGAGTGCAGATAGAGAAGAGTGAGGAACCGTGAGGCTGCAACACAGAGGAGGAAGCTCTGAAAGTGTTTCTGAGGATGGCATCTGGATACGCTTATAGCACTGGGTCAGTAACCGAAAGTAACCCCGTAAAAAACCTGGAGAGGCTTCAAGCTCTCTCTGTGTGTCTGTGTGTGTGTGTGTGTGTGTGTGTGTGTGTGTGTGTGTGTGTGTGTGTGTGTGTGTGTGTGTGTGTGTGTGTGTGTGTGTGTGTGTGTGTGTGTGTGTGTGTGTGTGTGTGTGTGTGTGTGTGTGTGTGTGTGTGTGTGTGTGTGTGTGTGTGTGTGTGTGTGAAGCCTAATGAGTAACCCCTATAACGACTACTTTGATTGACAAGAGGCTCAGATCAAGAGGTTTAGGAGTGTGGGATATGACATCCCATCATGCACCTGCACCGGGTAAACACCTGCATTTACACTCTCTCTCTCTCTCTCTCTCTCTCTCTCTCTCTCTCTCTCTCTCTCTCTCTCTCTCTCTCTCTCTCTCTCTCTCTCTCTCACACACACACACACAATGCACCTCCTCGACATATTCTGTTTGTTTTAAGCTCTGTATGTTCTGCCTCTACACGTACTTGTTTACGTGCTTAAATGTGCAAGTACTGTAAACCCACTTTGTTTTGACCTTTCAGTCCAACCCGTCCTTTTTCCTCCGCAGACTTCCCCAAACTTATTGAAAAATTATTTACGTCGCGCCAAAAACAGTTTCCCTCTAAACGTAATGGACGAGAGTTAAGTTGAATGGGAATGTTAATTTGAGGGGAAAGGTTTCATCCAGTGTGCAAACCCAAAAGCTCAAAAGCATATTATACAACTCTCATTCCTCTGGGAGCAGATCTTTTAGTCTTAATGAGCCACGGAGAACTATTAGATTTGCTCTTTAAGCCAAATAACGAGCAGATATTATGTACGATGATAAATGATATGTAAATAATGATTTTATTGCTAACATTTTAGCTTTTCACCCTTATTAAAAGTGCACAGGAAATGTTCTTGTAGCACAAATGCATCATGGTAATTAGGCCTCATGGACACACAATTTTACTAAAATATACAAACATAACTGTGAGGAGATTGGGTAGCTTTTAGTTTTCTTGATATATTAGCAAACAAAACATCTTAATCCACAATTCAGCCTCTCTAGCTGCTCTGAAGTAGACTATAAGGATCCTAGAGAAGACTTGAACACATTCAAACACACACTATACCTACAGATATCCTCTTCTGTCTGACACACTCGTGCATAGTGCTGTGTACCTGGACTCACATTCAGGTTCAGGTCCGGACTCAAATCCAGAGGTTCAGGTTCAGGTCCGGACTTGTGTCAAGTTGTGTGAGTAACTAAAGTGAACTTATTGTGAGCTAATTATCAATTGAAAATAAACTCATAATCAACTCAAATTCAAACTCGTCAGGTTTATTGTGCTCCCTTCCAACTTGTGTCTACACCATGTCTTTTCTAGAACTCTACATGTGTTACTAACTACACAACACAACTACATACATAATGATGTACATACAAGACTCAATATGCAAGAGTACAAGTCTATGTGTTCTTGTTCAAGAACAACAGCATATTGACATTGTCTGGGTGAAGTGTTGCTCTTTCGGCAGACACTATATCACCATACATACAAAGGAGTTAGCTTAGCTACACTACCAAATATGGCAACCAGCATCCCACGCTGTCAGTGTCCACTATGTCTAAGCCAGCTTCCCTTGACGTCACACAGATCTCGCGAGCAGTTGCGATATTTTGCGAGACTTCGTGAGCTCAGTAATGGCCGCCATATCAGAAGCCAAAACAATGTTTTTCGTCTTTTCTCAGCGCAAATTTCTCGATCTATGGAAGGTTTTAGATGGTTTAGAACACAAAGGAGAATATACGTAAGTACCGGTTCCTGACGTTCCGGTTTTAACCGGAATTGAACCGAAACTTTTTACAAGTCCAGTACTACTCGTGCATATTCAACATATCTATGATAAATAACCACATCACGGGTAATTAAATCTAGCAGAGACGTTTATTAGCCTTTACAAATCGGTCCCGCCTGATGTTGTATTCACTTCATGTGTTAATGCATGTCCCCACTTTCCTCTCTCCATCATTTACCCATCGGGGGGGATATTTAATCTTGTCAAATCCTCTTTAAGACACAACGAGGTCTCCACAACCTTATTCACACATCGGGGGGCTGGAACAAAACGGGTCAACTTGATCGGAAAGCTGTCGCACTCAATGGTCCTGTATAAGTGGACGCAATCTGTTTTCTTTCCAATTTTGTTGCGAGTGTGTAGCTCAACATGTCAGCGGCTTCCCAGTGACTTTTCACTATCAATACATTTAGATATAGAAGAAGAAAGAAATTTGCAAATTCGTGCAGCAATAAAGAAACTTAAAAACAGGTTTTAGAACGGATAATGCAGCTCAAGATTTTAACCCATAATTATGTATCACGATTTCATCAGTCCATCTATATTTTATGTTAGCTCATAATCTGAATCTGTGAGGTGACTAAAGCGCTCAGATAATCCTGTAGGAGTCAAAAGTAGCATAAAATAAAAATACCTAGGTGAAGTACCTCGAACATGTACTTCATTACGTTCCAACACTGCCTTACAACTGAGGTATTTTATTCCAATTATATTTCGATTTCAATCATATTCAATGTAAATACTGCTATATTTTAATATCTTTTTTAATATATTTGTTTATGTTATTATAGTTTCTTAAAATAGTTCTGTGTTTTTTTTTTTTTTTTTATTTTAATGTTAATGTATGCACCACCACACCTAGTCAAATTCCTCGTATGTGTTAACCTACCTGGTGATAAACCTGTTTCTGATTCTGAGATAAGCCTTCTCTTACTGTATGTAGACGAAACACAACACACACACACACACACACACACACACACACACACACACACACACACACACACACACACATACACACACACACACACACACACACACACACACACACGCACACACACACACACACACACACACACTACCTCACTGCCCGTGACACACAACAGAGTCCTGTCTGTCTGCTTCCTTTCTCCTAAGCGCACACTAATATATATATAAACACACACACATGCCGGGCAGCAGAAGTGAATGTAAATACGTGAGCGCCACACAGAGATGGGAGGATAAAGCTTTGATGAAACGGAGCGCTGGACGGGGCTGACAGGGCGTGAGGGGCTGGAGGTGGTGGAGAGGGCGTCTGCTTTTTATCCCCACGCAGTTTGAGAGCGTTACCATGTATGGTGGAGCCGATGGAATAGTTGTGTGTGTGCCAGCTATGTGACACAGCCCGTCGTCTATTCACCCCAGAAGGTCAACCTCTGTCTCGCGTTGCATAAGAAAGTCGTCCCTCCATACTTGTTCTGAAGTCAAGTCGTTCCTCGCCAAAATAAAAAATAGCTTGAGTAGAACTCAAGAGCCGTGGGTCGACAGCGGCGTCAAGGGAGGAGTGGGAAAACCGTTGCTGTTTTTGGAAATGCTGTTAAAGTGGAAGCCTTTTAGCACTGACATGAGTTTGGACTTCTTGAGCACAAAGTGAAGTGAAGTCACTTTTTAGGGTTCATTTTTATTTCCCACCGGCGATGTCTCGACTTTACTAACCTTGAAAGCTACTCACTTGATAAGGAAAGTGCAGCTCAACACTGATTCAAATGGGCGTTTTGTACAGCAAGTATGAATTCAGTCCAGTTCTGTCACTGTATGAGATCAGCAAGGGGGGGTTAGCTTTGAGAAGAGCATGTTTTAGGGTCAGTTTAAGATTGACGTTGAGCGTTAAGTGACATTCAACTCCAGTAAGTGCAACTGAAACAGACAGTTGAACTAAATCTGACCCTTTTTGACATGTAGTTTGGTTTGTGAAGCTTTACTTGTTACTTGCAAACTCAGAAAATAGACTTTCATGACCTTAACACACACTGTAAAAGGATTAGAGCGCATGGTAAAAAGTGTGGTGTTGATATGTCAATCACAAGGTATACAGTACATGCCTTAAAGCAGAGATGTTGATCACAAAACATTTCCAAATTGGGATCAATGAAGTACATTTGATCTTGTTTTATTACCCTGCTGTGTGGTCCATTTCACTCTAAACTTGACCATGATGTACTAAATGAACATCATGCTGTAATTCAGAAGACTTGAAACTAAATATTGAGACCATAAACATATCAGGAAAATGTTCACTGAGGTAATGAATCAATTTTTCTCATGGACTTCTATACAATCAGACTCTTAATTTACAATAATGAACATCATGCTGTATTGAAGAACACTTAAAACTGGAGATTGAGACTATACAGTTGCCTGAAAAAGGTCCACGCATTTCATAAATCAAGTTAGAGAAAGGGTCTTTTTCTCATAGACTTCTATACAATCCGTCTCCTTTTCGAAACCAGAGTAAAGCCCTTGTCACTCTGTCCCGAAATTGACACCCGATGGAAACACGATTAAGGAAATGTTGAAATTCGGCTCTGATCGTAACAACATCGGGCCATTCGTGAGGGCATCTTAAGCCATCGTATGACCGCCGGTGGAGTTTCTCAGGCTCCGGCAGCAACTTCGGGAGCTGTGGCAAAATCCAAAAGATTGGCCCGATGTTGATACGATCAGAGCCGAATTTGAACATTTCCTTTATCGTGTGTCCATCTGGTTGTTTTATTGCACAACAAAATCATGTAAACATATTATGTAAATAACCCAATTTGTGTTCTGTGAAACTGAAAAGGATATAATATATTATTTTGGAGGCGAGGAACTTGTTGTTGCTATGGAAACAACATGACGGAGAAAACTTAATATCTTCTACATATAAAGACGGAGAAAGTAAAGAACAAAGTCGGAAAATATCAGTACAGTATCATAGTACTTTAACATAATTGTTTGCGTTACTTTCGTTGCAGTTGTAAATGTAATGTAAATGTTTCCTTCGTGTGTGGTTCGGGGCCATCTTCGGGCGAAATTCACAATTCCATATTCGTGTGTCCATCGGGTGTCAATTTCGGGACAGTGTGACAGGGGCTTTAGAGGCAGCAACGCTCAAAGCATACAAAGATAAGATAAGATAAGATGAACCTTTATTAATCCCCGAGGGGAAATTCAGTTTTACAAAGCAGCAACAGGGTAATCGTGAAAAAACAGGACAGCCAAAAATTCACACAGATTAATAAAATCAAAAATAAATAAAATCAAGAAAAATATTAAAATTATAATAATAATAAAAGACTATGAGATAGGAGACGAGTAAAAATAAGAGTGAAATAGCTGTCAGCATGTACTGTACATATTTGGTCATCTAAGTTATAAAGTACGGAATAAGTTAAAGTGACAAAAAGTGAAAATGGACATCTGTACACATAGTGACATATCTATCTACCTATTTGGTCTACTACTAATAATATGTTAACATCATGCTGTATTACATAAGACTTGAAACGAGAGATTGAGACCCTGAACTCACCTGAAAAAGTTTCCTGAGGTAATAAATCAAGATAGAGAAAGGGTCATTTTCTCATAGCCTTCCATACAATCGTTAGAGAGGTCGCCCCCTGGTGGATAATAGAGAGAATGCAGGTTAAAGGCACTTTCCCTTTAAAACTTGTTTTGAGACCTTCTTTGTGTCATGATTCTGTAACGGATAAGTCAAGGAGGTCATTATGGTTTGGATCGGATGTTGTTGTGAATCAGAATGACTGTTATTTGACCGTAACCCATTAAAACATCAGTAAAAGTGGTTATTTCATTCCCCTTATGTTGTTGTTCTGATGCTTTATTGTGCACACGAGCATTACTTGCCAAACCCCAGAGAGACAGTGGAAAGGCTCTTTTGTTGTGCTTCTTGATCCTACCAGAGACAATATTTATTCAACTTTCATCCCGGCCTGGCAGAGGATCGTTGGCGTGTGAAGACGCTGGCCTCCCTCCAACACAAGAGCCCAGAGAAAAAGTGTTTTTTCAATTTGTACAATGGTGAGATGTAGATGACGAAACAACGGCTGCTGATCCCGGTTTATGGAGGGGAAGCTTTTCCAGCCCTGAAGGCCATGAAGTAAAGACGGGGGAATCAATGGAGTGATCAATTGATGGATTCAGTTATTTCCTGGTTCAGCGATGTGTCAAATAACCGTCTGCCTGCGTTTAGCAAGTGCTCCTCTCTGCCTCTGAATCCTGCTTTCTACACTCTTCCCTTTCTCTCATCAACTTCTGGTTTTGTATGGTGGTAGATGTACTCAAGTACAAGGAAAAGACATGTTAAAAAGTATTGTTAACAAATAAAATAATGTGCATTTGTCCACAAACATTAGGAATGGCTTTCAGTCTAAAGTAGAGGACTCATCCTAGTGGTGCTAAAATCATAAATTAAGAGACATTAAAAACAACAAGGATGTTAAATCGATCCTTTCCTCGGGCACCATTTGACATTGGGGAGAATATGCATATTTAGGAAGGATCAATATGACTCTATTGACTGCATGTTACGGCCCGTCCAAACGGCGGTGTGTGCATTCACTTTGAATGGGATGACGTCAAGCTTTGCCGAACTGCATTGTGGGAGCGTCCCGTCGCTCGCTTCAAAAGTTGAGCAATGTTCAACTTTTGAGGCTTCGACGGAAGCGTCAGCCAATCAAATCATATGCCAGTACAAGCTCTAGCCAATCAAACCGCTGCGGGAGATTCATGCGATTGGTTGTTGATCGAGTTTCAGACACGCCCGCCGGCAAGCTTCTATGCACGCCGCCGTGTGGACGCTGCGTTACACTTCAGGCGAAAGCTCACGAATCAGCATGCTCTCATTTGTAAAACTCTCTACAAAAAAAAAAATCAAATTTAATTGAGACCATTTCCCAGTTCACTGCGGCTTCTTACATTGCTCTTCTTATACCAATCAAACAAGAAACCTTGTGATTTTTAGGGGACAAACTTGAAGAATACCATTTTAGGTCATCAGCAGCCACACCATGTCTAAAGTCAAATGCTTAGGAAAGACCCAAATACCTCAGTAAATACCACAAAAATAATAATCCCAGGGTCATCCTCAAATACATCGAGGAGTTGATGCAGACGTTCATATCAACCAGTCGTCACTATCATCGAACCATAACAATGAGAGTGCTTCATTCTCCATTACATAACACACACACACACACACACACACACACACACACACACACACACACACACACACACACACACACACACACACACACACACACAGACACAGACACACACAGACACACACAGACACACACACACACACACACACACACACACACACACACACACAGACACAGACACAGACACACACAGACACACACACACACACACACACACACACACACACACACACACACACACACACAGAGGAGCTCAGCGTCCCGTTTAGATTAGATCACATCAGATTAGGTGACATTACATTAGCGCTAACCAGATTAGCCTATTCCTCATCTAACACACTTTGCCTCCTTAATGCTGATGCAGCCTCATTACCCAGGACACACACCACTAAAGGAAGCTATTACAAAAGCAACAGCGTCTTCCTCACACACACACACACACACACACACACACACACACACACACACACACACACACACACACACACACACACACACACACACACACACATACACACACACACACACACACATGCATCATTTAGGTCACACACACACCTTAGTGTCCGTTTGTCAATTAAGACGAGCTAATGGCAATGCTAGCATGCAAAGCTAACGGCAGTGTTTGCATGGTTGTATTTGTCTATGTTCCTTTGTGTGAGAGAAAGGGTTTTTATGGCCTCTTTCTCCTGCAGTAATCTTGCATGATGTCTGAGGAATGTCTTAATATACAAGCTGGAACAATAGCAGAGCATAAACTGTGGGGGAAAAATAATAACCCGGACCTCAAGGCCAGATGTCTGCCGTCCAAATCTCACCTCATAAAAACTCTACTCCTTGTTCTGGCTTATCAATCGCACTTATTATAAAAGGTGTGTGTGTGTGTGTGTGTGTGTGTGTGTGTGTGTGTGTGTGTGTGTGTGTGTGTGTGTGTGTGTGTGTGATACTGTGCAGGGCTTTGTGTATAAAATGTGTACATACATGGTAATGAATACAGATGAGTGTGTGTCAGCTCTGGTTATAGGTGTTGTCCTGGAAGAAGTACTTTGATATAATATCTGTTAGAAGTCAAAGTCATGCATTCCTTCTTAGCATTAACGAGTAACAAACGTAAAAGTATTCCTTATGCAGATTGTCCATTTTTTAAATAATATACACGTCATATCACTAGATTATAAATAGTGATCCATTAATGTGTTCCTAATTGTATTTTGCTGCCAGAAATGAAGGAGATAGTTATGGACGAAAGCTGTAAAATACATTTGCCTTCAAATAGTTGTAGAGTTAAAGTTTAACATTGTATAAAAAGGGGAAATACACACGTTAAGTACAAGTACCCAGGCTTTGGGAGTAATGGGATTACGTATAAGGATACTATTAAAAAATAAGTAATTTTACTCCCTTACATCTGAATTACAGTTATGAATGGTTTCATTTAAGCAGGTGCATCGAAGCAAAATAAAATATAGCATAAAAGGGAAATACTCAAGGGCGGTACAAGTACCTCACATTCTTACTTAAGTACAGTACTTGAATATGTGTACTTAGCTCATTTCAACCATGGCTTTTGAGTACACCTTTGTGCCTTTGTGGTATTAAAACTAAGGTTAAGGTTAGTCTGGATGTGAGTGTGTTTCTATAACTGAGTTTGACGACATTCATCCAAAGCAACAGACACACATCCCAAAATTTGTTAACCCCTGAATAGAACATTTAACGTAGCATGAAAGGGAAACTCTAAAGTAAACGTACTTCAAATTCTTACTTAAGTACGGTACTTGAATACATGTACTTAGCTAATTTACACAATGCCTTTTGGGTACACCTTTGTGCACTTGTGGTGTTAATACTAGGGTTAGGGTTAGTCTGGATGTGAGTGTGTTTCTAGCTGTGTTTGAGGACATTCATCCAAAACAACAAACAAACATCCCAGAATGTGTTTACCCTTTCAACTTTTCTTAAACGCACAAAGCTTTGGAAGAGATTTGCCGCCAGCTATTTGAAATAAAAAATTGGCATCAAACCAGTAGAAAAATGAACATAGCATGAAAAGGAAACTCTAAAGTCAAAGTACTTCAAATGTGTATTTAAGTACAGGTCTTGAATTCATGGACTCAGCTCATTTCAACCATGGCTTTTCGGTACACCTTTGTGCACTTGTGGTATTAAAACTAATACTAGGGTTAGGGTTAGTCTGGATGTGAGTGTGTTTCTAGCTGTGTTTGAGGACTTTCATCCAAAACAACAAACAAACATCCCAGAATGTGTTTACCCTTTCAACTTTTCTTAAACGCTCAAAGCTTTGTGAAGGATTTGCCGCCTGTGTTCAAATGAATGGACACAATAAAGCAGAGGCATCAAACGAATGCATGTTGTCTGAGTCTGTGAACCCGGACACACGAGATGAGACGAAACACAGAAAAGCTTGTTTTTTATATTTTTAGGAAACAGACTGCGGGGAAATTATATATTTTTTAACATGGAGGCATACAGTGTTTTCTACATTGCACACATATTGCATGTTGCTTACAAGTAGCGTGATGAAATACACTTTATTTAATGTGTTTTATTCCACTTTGATATCCCAATTATAAAGTCCTCATTATTATACTTCCTGTCATTTGATCTAACGGCCTAACTGAGAAGAGCAGGAACGACACATGTGATCTTGCTGGAGATGGATATATTATTTGATTTCTTCATCATAGAGATGACAAGAGTGTTGGGTGTTATTGCTAATCTAATGAAGGACAGGAAGCAGCTGCTATCTTAATTGGAGATACTCAACTAATATTTGGAATAACGAGTGATCAGTGATGAAGGATGTTGAAAATTACATTTCTATTTGATTTAGAAACCGTTTTTGGCACAGTGGGGGTTCGGAAACACTGTCCATTAAAACATAACACCAGATATTTCTGTTGTTATTTCGTAAGTGCATCAGATCAAAATGTGATGGTTTGAATAAGCTCGTAAAGGGCATACAGTTCATATTGAAAGAAAGGAGAGGACTCTTTAAAGACGAGACACTACATACTGATATACACCTGAACATCAGCAGGAGAGGACTCTTTAAAGTAGAGACACTACATACTGATA
>NW_027639438.1:47984-57984 GCF_949606895.1 Notothenia rossii | reverse complement strand
GGACACCTCACCTGTTTATAAACCAACAACTGTTCATCACCTAAGAGAATATACAGTATGGTGTTTTATTAGTGAATGCTTTCAGTCCCCTGGTTAGTAATTAGCTCAGTGTTTGTGCCTGTGATCAGAGGCCTGTACTACGAAGCTGGTTCAACCTAACCTGGATATGTTTGAGTTAGCCGGTTGGCCTAATCCAAAACATACGAGCTCTCGCTAAACTGTACTACGACACGGGTTATCAAGTGGATCGCTCAAGCCAGCCGTGTCCTATCTAGTTAGGTGCGCGTTCACATGAAAGGGGTGGTATCTGGAGCATTCGACCAATCACAAACATGGAGAAGCGTACTGACAGCGCAGCGTCATACTTCCTGAATGAAAAGTCAACTATAATATTAGACATATGAAGAAGTTAAACTTTAAACATCCATGACTTAAACACTTTATCCAGGATCAAAGCCACATAGCTGCACCTGCAAGGTGAATACAGCTGGTAACAGAACAAGTGTTTGAATGCGTACATTAACAGGTTTATGATATCACTGCCCCGTCTAAGACACCATCTGACTTTCATTACATTTGACTCGAGTGTTTCCTCAACTTAATGTGTTGCTTAAAATAATACTTCTGCATCCAGTATGTGACACTGTGAGTGTTGCACGGCCAGATACCGCTCAGCTGACTCAGATAAGGAGATGATACATTATGATGTGATATGCCGCGGACTGTACTTAATGTTACTCTGATCCGGTTACTTATGTTGTGGCAGATATTTAAGTAAGCTTTCTTAACGCTAATGTTATAATAGTCAGATTGCTCTGAAGATGGGAGGTGATATTCTATTAATGTTCACGTTCACACAGTCGCTGATCTTTGCCGGCCGTCTTTCCTGCAACGTTAGCTTTTCTGTATTTCCTTTCTCCTGTAATGTGACTTGATCGCTTTAAACTCCGCACACTGAGCTCTGATTGGTCAGCAGGCAGTGCTTTCGCTGAGTTGAGCTCTTAGCCTGCAACCTAAACTGCTCCGGGGCAGGCTAGCCGCTCAGCACAAGTTACCATGGAGATCTAGCCTGCTAAAAAGAGAACCAGCTTCGTAGGACCGGAAACCCAGAGTTAACCTGAAGTTAGCCGCTAAGAGAAAATCCTGCTTCGTAGTATAGGCCTCAGTCCGTTGAAGTCACAACAAGTTTGCTCTTTCCGTTTGTTTGTCCTGTTTCTGATGGGTTGGAAGTAAACACTCCTGCTTCCTGTTTCTCTCTCTCTCTGTCTCTCTCTCTCTCTCTCTCAGTATCCTGGGGATGCATCTGTTCGGATGTAAGTTTGGATCCGAGGATCTGGCGAATAAAGACACGATGCCGGACCGGAAGAACTTCGACTCGCTGCTCTGGGCCATCGTCACAGTCTTCCAGGTGAGAATGAACGCGATGTACCTTCACCTGTACAAGGGGGGTCAAAGTGTCCCCACCCCCTGTGTGACTACCCAATTTGCATCTGCCATTTTGGACAGCTACGTACGGAACCGAAATAGGACATTTGACGTTCATACTGATCTGAGTTTTGTTCTTTAATCAAGTTTTTTTTATGAAAAGTAATTTCCCTATTCCAGAAGCCTCAACAGAAAAGGCTCGTCCAGACTAATAGATTTCTAAAGTTAAATAAATGAAAACAATTCACAGTTAAGAATTCGATATTCATTATTAATGCCATACATGATTGCATACATTTACAGTTTCTTATTGTTCCAGTGTGAAGGCTGTCAAACTAAAGTTAAATCCATTTCTCACTTATTCTAAGAATGACCTTAACCCACCAAAATGATTTCTCAAATAATCGGGAAACTACGTCGTAAAAACAACAAATAATCTCTCGTTCAGATTAATGCGGTCGGGTTGTTTTTCTTCTTTGCGAAGCAACACTGTGTCAAATGTCCCACTTGGGTTGCCGTACGTAGCGGTCCAATATGGAGGATCAACTCACACTGCGCAGTGAAAGTCAGGCAGACTCACCCCGGGTGTTTCTCAATCTCGAGTAAGGATGCTCCAGAGCCACTATTTCAAGCATACTATCGAGTGCCGCCGAAGGACTGTTCCAATGTCCAGCATACTTGGAATTCTACCGAGCCCGGCGTACTTAGTTTGGAGACATTTCGAGGCTGCACATGTGTAGACTCCGCGGTCTTAAAATCCCCACAATGCTTTGCGCACGGACCAATTTCCCCAAATCTGTGGCGGAAAATGTAAGGCCGGGCCTCTCATATGACGCACACCTGCTCGCCTGTTCCACTCTTCGTCTTCCGAATGCCAGGAAGCATTCTTGCCTCGCTTCTGAAGCAAGTGACTCGGAAGACATGTGCTACCAAGCAAGCATCCTCGACATTGAGAAACACCCCCAGCCTTAAACGCCTCCATTGGACTCCTTTGTTTACTTCCTGAATATGGTGGCATCACTACGTACCACTCCCACTTCTATTGGCTAGCACTCCAACACATTGAATAATAATAGTTTACATTTGTATAGCGCCTTTCAAGGGACCCAAGGCCGCTTTACATGCTGTGAACAAACAAACAAACAAACAAACAAACAAACAGACAAGTAGGGCAAATAATAAAGTAAAACAGCTCTTGTTCTTCTTTTACCGCTCATTATGGTTACTTTAGTTTTATGGCAGATTTCACAGTAAATTAAAAGTAACAAATGTGTAGAAGCATCTTGCACACTTTTATAATTCATGTTTATATATATAATATATTCTGCTTCCCTCCACCTCACTGCACCCCCCTTCCGTTTAACCACCATGGGGTCTAGAGCCTTCAGCCGCTCTGCACCCCGCCTCTGGAACTCCCTCCCACCTGACATCCGCAACACTGACTCTCCCCCCATTTTCAAAACACATCTCTTCACACTCGCATATCCACCCTGATCATTATCCATCACACATCCTCTGTTTTATTCATTTGATTGATTTATATACTGCATGGTCTTGTTAATGTCTCTGATGCTGGTGTGATGTATTGTATATCTTGTTTTTTATGTGTTTGTACGGCGACCTTGAGAGCCTTGAAAGGCGCCTATATAAAATAAATGCATTATTATTATTATTATATATATACCGTACATACAGTGTACGGTATATACTGTATGTTAATATACTAACACGTTGGTTGGGTATTCTAACTTATTGTTTGTAAAGTGTTTATATTTGTTTGTGTATTGATTATAATAATAACTCTATATACACAACACTTTTCAAAACAACATCACAAAGAACTTTAAATTATATTGTTTGTATGTAAGCATTTAGATACTCAATAAATTGTTGATTTGTACATAGTTACTGTTTAACCTAATATAATGTCATCATATTTTAATATATTTTAATATATTGTATTTATTTTGTTGCGGCAAAAAAACAACGTTCCGTTTTGTGGTCTCTAAACTACATCTAATCTAATTGAATCCTGATGCTCGCACATGTCCGAAGCATCTGGAAGCCTGAAGTCCCTGTTTTTCTTTTTTATTAATCAAAATGATGAAGTGCCCTTGAGCAACATCTCAACGTCTTCCTGCTCCACGGCTGCTAACTCAACTCGTCCCCATTCAGAGTCTGAACAAAAGACAATTTCCTCGTGAATAAATAAAACATATCAAATCAAATATTCCCTTTCACTCCGGCGTCCCCGCCCCTCCTCTAGTTCCCTCATTGTTCTCCACGTCTCTACCATAGGTTAAGTAGGTCTGCCTCTTACGTCGTGTCACATTAGATTAGTGATCAGTCTGTTCTGATCCAGTTTCTATCCGTCGTACTGCACAGTATGTATCACTCTTAATATAGCTCCCATGTATAATTCAGAGGAACATCTGATCTGGGATGATGTGTCTCTGACATGTCTGATCTCATGATGTCGCACATGGAGGCTTTCATGAAGCTTCACTGATCTGCAGTGTGTGGAGAGCTGCAGGAATGAGTCCTCAAGCATTCGAGCTGCTTTCCTCCTTTTGAAGTCCATGGTTTTCGGGTTAGATGACTGAAATGCGATGATTTGTTATCAAACACATTCTTACCTTTTTTTGTCACGGAAACTCGCGTAATGCTATCTTCATGCTTGGCTTACAAACAACACGTTGATGCTGTTACGCTCTATAGGCACACAAACTATTGCTTGTCTTCTTCTTGTGTTCTTTAAGATGAACAAGCATGAGGTGCTCAGAGTGTATTCATGTTTCTTTGCATAGAAACACATGATAGATACTTGCCAGAAATTAAAATTCATCAACACAACCTGTAATATCATAGCATTTTAGGTAATAATAACAACCAAATTGTAGATACCATGTTAGCTTAGCTTGCTAGCTACAACTGATACAAATCTGTTCGCGACAGCTGTCACTTCAGCTGCTCAAATCTCGAAGTAAATCGACATTTGATTTTGCTTTTGTTTGAGATTACGGACTTTAAAACGAACCAAGATATTGAAAAGGATCCATCATTAGCAACGTAAACAACACGCAGGAACACAAAGCTCGACAAGTGTAGAAACAGAATCTAATTGGGACGAGGCTAAGCTAACAGGCAACTATCAAACAAACACGAGTAAACAAATGCTAAACATTGTTGTGCTTTAATCCCCCCCCCCCCCCCCCTCTCTTTCAGATCCTCACCCAGGAGGACTGGAACAAGGTGTTATATAACGGCATGTACTCCACCACTCCTGTAGCCGCGCTCTACTTCATCGCCCTCATGACCTTCGGGAACTACGTCCTCTTCAACCTGCTGGTGGCCATCCTGGTGGAGGGTTTCCAGACGGAGGTAAAATGTGTCTGCTCAACCACTAACTAAACTAAATACAGCTGAAAAAACGCGGGAAAAGCTTCGTTTTCAGGGATATTCTGAATGAAAATCAGCCATAAAATTAAAAAACAAGAATCAAATCTATATGTTTAATCTTTTGTTGAATGCAGATCAACTTGTTGACATTGCTTATAGTTCTTACAACTAATTATATCTCTAAAAGCTGAGATTTTGAAACAAGTATTTTGCCCTGCTAGTTTTTGTTTAAAAAGAGACTGAAACTCGTGACTAAAGGACTCAAAGACGTGCTGTCTTTTCTGTGCGAGCTCACAGAACACTAATGGATGTATTTCCACGCCCATGCATACTTAACCATGTCATCCAGTGTGTGCATTAACCTGTAGCTTAGCGCTCCTTGCACTCTCTGCGGCGGGTTATTTGAGGACATGAGAGCTCTCTTCATCTTCACCTCGCTGCCAGCCTCTTCTCCTCCCACTCGCTCCCACTATCTCAGCAGTCGTCCTCATTATTTATTTGCTTTCTCCCAATGAAGGCCACATCATGAGGAAACTATGTCTGCTCCACTCATCTTATTCTTGTTCTCTTTTTTTGTACCTGGTTTACTTTTTGTCTTATTTCAACCCAGTCTCACGGCATTTTGTGTTATAGTGACGAAATTAATTTAATCTATTGATTCGTGTTCACCAACAACATTTCCCCATTTCGTGTCACACAGAACGATTAGTCCGGTCAGGTCTTGAAATACCAGAAGCTGTGTGGTTCATAAAAACATTTTCTTACTCAATATCTCACCCTAAGCCTAACCCTAACCCTTTTATTTTAAATTGTATAATATCGAATTTTTTGTTGCTGTCCGTGAGGAAAATAAATGTCTCAGAGCCTCAGAATACTGAAATCTGTATTTAAAAAAAAAAAAAAAATGCCATATTATTTGTTATTATTTGGTGCAGGCACGAAACATACTACCAATAGAAATACATTGCTTCTAAAATCGTTCTGTGTCAGAATGCTGAAAGTATTCTAATTTGTTATTATTTACATTGCTTTTAAAATTGTTCTGTGTGACACAAAAGAAATGGGGAAATCGTGCTGGTGAACACGAATCAATAGATTAATTTTGTGACTATAACATGAAATGCTGTGAGACTGTGTTGCTTATTTGTGCAGGTGTAAAGGTTGCAAAATCTGTGAAAGCTGTGCAATCCTTTTGTGAACTCACATCTCACTTTGGAAAAGCTGCTAATGACTGAGTAGGATTCAAAAGACAGAAACAAAAAGAAACAACAGGTGGCGATTAATGCTAAGAAGCTAGGTTAGCTATCTGTCTTTTTCCCATTTCTCTTCTCGTCCCCCTTTTTTTTGTACATGGTTCATTTTCTGTCTTATTTGTGCAGGTGTGCAGGTTGAAAAACGGTGTGCAATGCTTTTGTGAATTCACTTCTCACTTCTCAGAAGCTGCTAATGACTCAACAAGTTTCAAACAACATAAACAAAAAGAAACAACAGGTGGCGATTAATGCTAATGCTAAGAAGCTAGGTGAGCTTGCTATAGCTAGCTGGCTTTTTCACAACGTAGTTCTTGTTCTTTTGGATTTCCGGTCTGCAGACTTTGAAGACTGTTGATCTGTTGTTTTTCAAACTCATTCTAAAACATACCCTGAGCAAAAGCTCGTAACGACTCAACCGGTTTCAAAATACATAAACAAAAATAATCAATTGGCTAATGCTAAGAAGCTACGTTAGCTATCTGTCTTTTTCCCATTTCTCTCCTCGTTCTTTCGTCATCTTCTTGGTCTCTTTTTTTTTGTACCTGGTTTATTTGCTGTCTTATTTGTGCAGGTGTGCAGGTCACACAAGCTGTGCAATGCTTTTGTGGATTCACATCCCACTTTGCAGAAGCTGCTAATGACTCGATACGTTTCAAACAACATAAACAAAAAGAAACAACAGGCGGCGAATAATGCTAACACTGAGAAGCTAGGTCCACTTGCTAGGTTAGCTTGCCGTCTTTGTTCGCACGTTACTTCTTGTTCTCTTGGATCTCTGGTGTGCAGAAATACCAGACTGTTGATCTGATATTTTTCAAACGCTGGTAACGACTCAACCGGTTTCAAAATACATAAACAAAAATAATCTATTTGATAATGCTAAGAAGCTAGTTTTTGCTATCTGTCTTTTTAGCATTTCTCTTCTCGTTCTTTTAGATTTCTGGATTGCAAATGTTCTATTTTAGTTTTACAATCATCTATATATTGTATTGTCTTAATGTCAGCTGCAGTAGGCACAAACAATCTCTAAAAAACACTTTTTCAAACCAACAACCACACATACCTAATCTGTGCTTTGTCCACATCCTCTGTATCGTCTTCACCTTCTCTTCTTCTAATTCTCCCCCCTGATCTTTCCCCTGTTTTTATGTCATAAAACAAAAGTGATGTGTCCTCCGTATCCACATTGTGTTTGTGCTTCTTCTCTAAGACAGGATAATGCAGCAAACTGATATTGTTAAGAGACACCAGCTGGGAAAACAGAGTCTCTGAGCGTTTTATGGGGAAGCAAAGAGGTTGAAACTTATTGAGCCCATTCGGAGCACACAGGGCTTTATTTAAGACGGATATAAAGAAAGGAAGAAATGGAGAGAGTAAATCTCCAGCTGTCATTTTCCTTCTTTAAGGGGTGACAGCACCTTATGTTTGATCTCCGGCGCTCTTTGGCCCTCTTCTCGAGAGCAGGGAGAGAAGACTGAGAGAGGTTGACAGCCTCATAAAATATGGATTAATTTCAATGGGCTTCTCCTTCTCTTGCGTTTATCTGACTACAAGGGAATGCACGCTGATAGGAGGAGGGAGACAATGACCATGGAGGCTTTACATGGAGGCTTTACATGCAGCATAAGAATGCAATTAATGTATTTATGGCGTCTTACTGATATTAAAGTTAGCTTTTGCTACGAATGTATAGCTGTTCTCCCTTTCTGGCTTCGACTGATGATCCCAACTGACGTGCAATTAGCACTGATCTTGGCTAATTTGCATAAGAAGGGGAAAAGGTTGCGCTAAATGATATATTACCTCATTCAAATATGCTAATGGTATATAGGAACACCGAAGCGCTATTTGCTTTGCAGTGCGGTTAGTTGTTGAATGTCAGTTGTTGAGGGTGCTTTGAGAATTACACAATGACGTAGATTGATGAGGAAAAGAACAAGATCACAAGAAGAATAAGAGCTGGCTAGTTAACGTAGCTCCTTAGCGTTAGCATTTTTTAAAATCTATTTTCTCCCTTTCCCTTATTTGTGCAGGTTTAGTGGTTTCGAAAGCTGTGCAAACCTTTTGTGAGCTCACTGTTCACTTTACAGGAGCTGCTATGGATTCAGAAGGTTTTAAAAAGACATTAACAAAAATGGAAGTGCCGAATGATACTAAGAAGCTCTACCGGCTACATTTTTAGCATCTTGCTTTGGTCAGCAGGTTTTGAAAAACAACAAGAACGTTGCAAACAATGCTAAGAAGCTAAGCTAGCTCGCCAGATTGTTGGCATCTTTTTTTGAAGCAACTTCGATTGTACTTGCTTCATTATTATCATCATTAACTCATATATCAAATTCAGCTGCAGCTTGAATCTTCACACACACACACACACACACACACACACACACACACACACACACACACACACACACACACACACACACACACACACACACACACACACACACGTAGCATCCCTTTAAGGTCTATATACTCTGCTCTGTTCTCCTGTTTCATCACAGAGCTGTCGGCCTGACCCCCCCCCCCCCCCCCCCCCTCCTCTCTCCTTTCTCAAGTTAAAATCACTTTTTTTCTGCAAACACGAAGTTTATTTTTAGTCGGCCAAACTTTCCCTGCGTCAGAGTTGCTTGGTAACGGGCGCTTCAATGAGGTGATGCTAGTCAGGAGAGATTTTGAACACACACACACACACACACACACACACACACACACACACACACACACACACACACACACACACACACACACACACACACACACACACACACACACACACACACACACACACACACACACACACACACACACAGCGCCACTATTGTTTCCCTTCTGGCGGTGTGTGTCAGTCTTTGTTCTGCTTTTATTTTGTCTTGATTTACCTCCATCCTCCCTGTCTTCCTCTCTGTAACAGAATCTAATATCCGCTGCAGAGAGTGCAACAGCCATCTGGCTTCTTTATGGAGAACTATTAACAGCAGAGAGACAACGACAGCCATTTTCCTTTTTTACTACACCTTTCACTTTGGCAATAACCACACATCTCACACAACAACATGCACGACTCACACCCAGCGGAGGAATGCTTTGTGTCGAGATCATTTCATCCCTGCTTTCTGACTGAACGTTCGTCCATCAGTGGACCAACGGAGGGTAGACATGGCTGTGCTCGTCTCCTCTCTGCTGTCTTCACTTCTCATCCGATTTTTTTTATATTCAAAGGTTTCATCGTCACATGCACGAAAGCTGCAGCGTAGTATAAGTCCAAGGCTCCTCCAACAATACACTTATGGCTTAAAAATATATACAATTAGTGCAAGATATTGGTGCAAGGGATATACAACCTATACTATAATGCAAAAATACTCAGTAACAAGTAACATTCATGCATACTTAAAGTACACAAAGTACTTGTTGTGCATGATGGCACATTTCTAAATTATAATATATTAAATTACTGGACTATAATTATTGGTGCATTCACGTATTTATCACAGCTGGTAAAGGTGGAGCTGCTTTAAATTATCCTGACCAATAATTACATTTCAATGTTTATGTTACATTGTTAAAATAAGCCAATAAAACATTTTAGGTTAGTTTCCAACAACATCAACAACAACAGTCTCCTAATGGAAGTGTTTTGGGTCATATTTGCACCTGTCGGCCACCGTACAGTAACTCTGTGCATAAAAGCTAGGTAAAGCACAATATTGGAGATTCAAAATGTAGTGAAGTGGAAGTATGAAGTACCTACACGTGCAGTACTTGAGTATATGTACTTTATTAGATTACATTCAAATATGCAAAAGCTTTATAGTCATATACACAGTAGCTTCAGTGTAGTTATGGAAACCTTTAGTCTCCTCCAAACAATGCGTGTAGTGTAAGATTATCCTGCAAGACCAGTGTGCAAGTAATGCAGA
>NW_027639438.1:0-47784 GCF_949606895.1 Notothenia rossii | reverse complement strand
CCACTGTTTAATCCCTTATGTTGCTAATAAAATCAGAGGACCTCCAACATGGCTGCCAGAGAACTTGTCACTTCCTGTAAACGTCCTCAAGCTTCCTGCATGAAGCCCTCGCTGCTGAAAATAACGGGCAGTGAGTGACAACAAAGAACACTATAGTGTGTGTGAGAGTGTGTTGTTCTTTAAAATACTCAGGTTGAAAGCTCACCTCCTCCCTTTTTCTTTTTTGTTCTGGCTGCGGGGTAAGAACCCTTTCTGTTTTATTTGACTGGATTTTGGAGATAAAGCGAAGGAGACGGTGGAAAAAAATCCAGCCAGACTAGAAGAACAGAGCTGATAGAGAGAGACAGGGACGTGTGTGTGTGTGTGTGTGTGGTGGGGGGGGGGGGGGGGGGGGGGGAGGCCAGTGCACTCTGGGAAATTAGGTTTTTGAACAACATATGGTTGTAAGTCTCGTCCTCGTGTCCTCTAATTGTACGCTGTTCAACGATGTCCAGAAGGGATTCAATGGTTTTCCAATGGGCAGATGTTCAAGTTGCTGTTGTTGTTGTTGTTGTTCGTGGTGGGGTTGAGTGGTATCTTCTGCCTGCTGTAACACTTGTATGTGTGTACAACTCCTTTTATAAACTTCAATGCATGTACACTGTAATCTTTGCATACTAAAAGAGTGGTGCGGAGATGACGTGATTTAGCATTACAAGGGTCCCCTAGATAAAGCCAATGAGATTTCTCCATTGGATTTTGGATTATTCCGATTATAATCTCTCTGGCAAACAAATGGCATTCGGCTTCTTGTTATTTTTACACCAGTTGCCTCTAATAGTTTTTGCAAAGGCACGCCGTAACCTCTTAAAATACTGAAATGCATTTGTTGGTATCTTGGTGGTAATAACACTGATGCTTTAGGGATAGTTTAACAAGTACACTGTAGAGGCTTCACTGGGGAAAATGAAAGGTGGAGATTATATCTTTGTGACCAGGGTGGGGGGGGGTTAATTTGTCCTGGACTCGAGGGAGATCCCTGGTCTTGAAATAGCTGCGTTGTTTGTAAGCTTGTCTGCTCTCCGCCGCCCCAATTTTGGCTCGGTGTCGGAGAAGGACCAGACTATTATATGTATATTTATACACCAACAGCACCCAGGGGGGCTCAATTACACCGCTCACAGGAGGGTGTAAATGGATGTTGTCGGGTGGATGCTGATAGGAGGAAAAGGGGTAATTGTGTGTGTGTGTGTGTGTGTGTGTGTGTGTGTGTGTGTGTGTGTGTGTGTGTGTGTGTGTGTGTGTGTGTGTGTGTGTGTGTGTGTGTGTGTGTGTGTGTGTGTGTGTGTGTGTGTGTGTGTGTGTGTGTGTGTGTGTGTGTGTGTGTGTGTGTGTGTGTGTGTGTGTGTGTGTGTGTGTGTGTGTGTGTGTGTGTGTACCAGAATTGTATCAACAGCCAGAGTTGAATCAGATAACTGCTGCTGTAGCAAACCTCTAAATCAGGGGTTCCCAACCTTTTTACCCAAGAGCCCCCCAAATGACTCCTGTTGGAAGTTGCGCCACACACACACACACACACAAGGGTGGGGGGGGGGGGCGCAACAGCGGTAATTAAAGTTTCAAAGTCTCAAAAATGCTACAACTAATGTCACAAACTGGATGAATGTGAAGTATTTAGTTAAAGGAGGATGAAAGCGTAATTAAGTATTAACTATTGGAGCACTTTGTTTAAAACACAAGCTCAAAGTAAGCCGGATTTTGCCGATGTGTTTATGGGGATTCAAAAGTCATAAATAATCTACAAAATGGAGGAGACCGATCTGATCGGAGCAACTGGGACAAATAATCAAACTGAAACCGGCATGGACGATGACTATGTTTTAGAAATGCAATTATCCAGAAAAGCCTGGTTTGGACACTTTACGGGCAGAAGAAACATTTCTATTAAAGACAGAATTATACATTTCTTTCTTTTTATGCCTTTAATACTAACTAGAATTTTTATTAAAATTAATTAGCCAATTATATTTTATATTTTATTGTAATGTAGAGACAAGGCTTTTAGTGACAATCATGTAATGCGTTACAATAACATGTAAAAAAAAAATAAAAAAAAATAAAAAAAGTCTAAATATGATATTTGGCCTCAAATCATCTGAGGCCTGGCGCCCCCCCTGCGATCTTCAGCGCCCCCCAGGTTGGGAACCACTGCTCTAAATAACACCATTAATAACATTCACAACAATTAAGCTATGGAAGTCCAGGGATGCCAATATTTGAGTGAAGTTATTTCAAATGGACTCAAATCAAGTTAGAATTTCATTTTTTGTCATAAAAGATTGCCTACAAAATCAAGAGACTTACCATAACCTTCATGACCATTTTGAACAAGTTGAAAACGGTTATGAAACTAAAACGGGTTAAAAAGGTTTTTTGTTACCCGGCAAACTTGTTTTCTCAAGTTACAATTTAGTTATTGTTATAAAAAATCACATTAAAAAATAAGAAAAAGTTAAGAAACGTACCCAAAGTGTTTTTTTTACAAAGCAAACTTTTTCCAATTTAAATTTGTTTGTATATTTGAGCCAATATTTCATTTTTAACCATTTTGCACAAGTTACAAAACTTACAAACAAGTTTTGGGCAAAAAAGGTTTATTTGTTACCCGTCATTTCTCACTGTCCTCTAAAGGTTTCCGTATCCCTTACCTAGATAACGTTTAAAACCAAAGACAGTGAAACCCTCTCTGTTGATTCCCTCTGACTCCACCTGAGGTGCCTTGATCTAAAATGGAAGAAACAGTAAAGTGTTTTTTTTGTGTCAGACTCACTCTTATTGTTTTGTAGAGCTTTTATTTTCTGACAGCTGAGATACGGATTATCTCCGCCTGTGAACGAGTTGTTTGTGATGTACCGGAGAGAGAACGAGTAAATAAGAGACGGGGAATTTGTCCGGAGCTGAGCAGGATTAAAGTCTCTCTCACAGTCTGTCGTACTTTCAGACACTTTAACGACTTCCTTTGGGTTTCTTAATTGCACCGTTCACTCCAAAAGAGATCTGAGGTCAGTGCAAACTTTTGTCCCGATCACTCAGCACTCCTGATCTGTAGATGTATCGAAGGTGTATACTGCTGCTGCACAAAGACTCCTGGATGATAAAGCTGTGTTTTTGTTAGGCAGCAAACACTTTCCTTAAAGGAGTCATTAGAGCAGCCGAGATATCGAGCAAAGAGAAGTAATCGCCTCTTGTAATCTTCGAGTGTTGGCCCTGCAGGTAGAGAGCAAACTTCTGCATGCATCGACTTCTATTGGGAAAGTAAAGCTGTGATTATCTGAAGAGTAAATCATTGTGAAGCTGGAGAGAATACCTTTTTATTGGTCTGCAGAAATCTAGCGGTAAAAAGAAGATGGGATTTGGTATAAGTTGTTGTTTTAAATTTGCAATGATATATAAAGCTTTTGATCACCTGGACACAATGGTGTGATCACAGACCAGAAATAAGCAAAATGTCACAAATGATGGTCCTGACATATTTGACTAAATATGTCAGGACCTCGACACTAACCGATGAACCCAAATGCACGAGCCAGAGACAAAGTCTGCAATATAAAAAAAGGTATATTTATTTTTCACAGTTCACGTAATCCCTCTGAACAGGTGGTGGAAATAACAAAAGGTGCTAGCATCACAAAAAGAGGACTTAATAAAGCCAACAAAAAATAACCAAAATAACAAAACCTGATATGAGTGAAAAGCGATCCTTTCAGAGCTGAGCCTTGGCACGACCATTTTCGGAAACAAACAAGACGAACTGACACAGGACAGGAGAGAGACAGGACTATTTAAACATGAGGAGAGTGGGAACAGGTGGAAACAATCAGGGGCGGGGCAGACGCTGACGATGGCGGGAACAACACACAGGGGGAGGAAGAAAACAGGGCCTGGAATGAAAGACAAGAGGTAAGCACAAAATAAAACAGGAAGTGAAAGACAAAATATATCAACATAACGAACACATGTGACGAGACACAACAATATGGACTCAATCTATGATGCTTAACGTTTCCCTATAGCTTCAATTTTGATCATTCAATCATTTTTCATGATGCAGGGAGTAAAAGTTAAGTGACGTAGTATAAAGACAAATGAAAAGACTTACGTGTGGAAGTCAAGGTGGACGGCGCAGAAACGAGGACTTAGGCCAAAAAGGTTTCCTTAATTTATGCACGTTACTTTAGTTATAAAACGTACTCGACCAATCCATGGTCTTTTTCCTCAACCTAAGTAGTAGTATAACATACGCAACTTGTGTCACATTCATTAAGGTAATATTAACCGCGTGTTGAAGTATATCGAACCGCACTACACATTATAAAATGACGCTAAATACCAGTCCATTAAAAGGAGACACTAAGAAATCTGTTTCGAGTTTGGAGAGAGAATGGTGTTCAAACAGAATCAAACGTAACATTTCACCTTTTATTATTCGTGCAAATTCGGCCATTGGATACTCCGGGTGTTTCTCAATCTCGAGTAAGGATGCTCCAGAGCCACTATTTCAAGCATGCTACGTCATTGAATGCCGCCAAAGGACTGTTCCAATGCCCAGCATACTTGGAATTCTACCGAGCCCGGTGTACTTAGTTTTGAGAAATGTCGAGGCTGCACATGTGTAGACTCCGCAGGCTTAAAATCCCCACAATGCTTTGCGCACGGACCAATTCCCCCAAATCTGTAAGGCGGGGCCTCTCATATGACGCACACCTGCACACTTACTCGCCTGTTCCATTCTTCGTTTTCCGAGGCTAGGAAGTATGCTTGTCTCGCTTCTGAAGCAAGTGACTCGGAAGTGCTACCAAGCAAGCGTACTCAACATTGAGAAACAGCCTCAGTGTTTATTTCCCCATCTGGTGTACCAATGAAATGTTACATTTGTAAACGTACTAGAACCTCCAGCTGTTTCTGTTATATACCTCCAGTCTCACGTATTTTTCCTTTTCTATATTATGTGAAAAACTTAGAATAAAACCTTTATATAACCGCAAATCTTTTGACCGAACTGAAACATTCACAGTTTTTGCCTCTAAAACACTCCGAACACTACTTTACGTTGCACTTTTTCCACATTTGACACTTCTCTTATATAAACAGGGCATTAGCATGGAGAGCCACAGCCCCTAATCTATGCAGGACACATTCTTTACTTAACATAATATACGGCAAGTAAAATGAAGGGGTGAGAAATTCCCAGAATGTCTATTAATTGTCATGCCTTGTCATTTAAAGTAGCCTTCCCCGGGTGTTTCCCACATGATGTTTTAATGGGAGAAACTGTGATAATGCAGGAACGTGATGAGCACAGCAACTACCAAGTAGCCCTGAAGTCGACTTGCTCGCTAGTTTATTAGCATCTGCTTTCCTTAACCTAATTTCCCAACACTTCCCAGGTCGAGGGGAAAGCACTCTGGGGCTTGATTTACTAGAAGGAAGTGCCTCAGAGATAGACACACCTAACGGCACAACACAAACACATTAGTCTTTCTCTCACACTCATGGGAAGTATCAATAAAGTAAATAGTTTAAAAGGAGGTGCATGGTGATTAGGTCCTGAGGCGCAGAGTTTATCCACTCTGCTACAACAGAGGTCTTACTCACCGGATCGGCTTCAATCCACCTGGCATCACCACACACATTTTAATGCAGTCTGAAGAACAAGCAGGAACTCTGAGGGTTGCTAAAGTAAGTTTGTAAGAGAAGTGCAGAGGCGAGAAGAGAGTAATAGAGTGGACCGACCCAGAAATAAGCATCGTGAAATACTCCCTTGATTAAAAGCGATGGGAGGGAATTTCCCGAGTGGATTATTGCAGAAAAATAAGCTTTGTAGCAAACACACGTTTATGATACTTACACGTGTAGTTCAGCAGGATAATCTCCAAACAGTAACACCACTTTATGATTTCTGAAGTAAAAACCTAATGTTGGGCTATGAATAGGGTTGCCACCTTTCAGAAATAGAAATAAGGAACACCCCTCACGCCGCGCGGGTGTCCGAAACTCCTGAAATGCATAGAAATATATCTATTTTTTATATGAACCAAAATGCTTTGATTTAAATAATTGACATGATTTCACATACCATAATAGCCTCTGGGCCCTGGGGTCACTTGGTGGTCAGTAAGGAAGGGGTAGTCAAGAAAGCATTTACTGTAGTCATACTTAGTTTAAAGTGCTTTATTAGCAATGAACTTGTAAACTTGTATGTTTAAATACATACTGTGCATAGGCTGAACTAGCCTGAACCTGAGAACAGCACCTAAATTAAATAAGCTACAATAGAATGTGCTTTAAGTGTAACATTTGAACCTGAGCATAGCCATAGTAAATTAAACAAAGCCTGCCTGCATAGGGCACGTTAACTGAAACAGAACAGCACCTAAATTAAATAAGCTACAATAGAATGTGCTTTAAGTGTAACATTTGGGAACAATTAAACTTAAGGCAGAAAACAATGAAATGAAACACACTTGTAAACTTGTTACGGGTGATTAGACTGACCTAGGCTGAACTTGAGCATATGCTAGTCTGTATTATATGCATATAAAGTGCTGTAACAGCTGTAACAAAGCCTGCCTGAGGACTCTTTTACGAATCATCTTAAAATGAAACACTTTTGTGAACCTGTTATGATTATCTGATTGAACAAAATGACAAATGAAAAGATTGATAACATCACTCCCTGAGCCAAGTCTGAACCTGGCTGCATACCCTCTGCTTCATAACTGGGAGCCACCAGTGGAGTCAAGATACGCCTAAAGAAAGTGCATAACATAAAACTAATAAACAGATAAAAAATAAAGTGCATAGCTTCCCTCAACTCCTTTATGTCCTTTTTTTTGTTAGAACAGGTTTAAACAGTCCCCTCTCTTCCTCACTTCTTCTTCCAGGAGTACTTCTTGTTACTTCTTGCAGCACTGAGCAGCTCCTTGTCTTTCAGAGCTGTGGTGTGGAACTCTGGACAGGTCTGCTCAAAGTTCAGAGTAATGAGGAGCTCACTCCTGATGAGCTCCACTGAGCACCTGCTCCTGCAGTCACTCCACTTGTTGGTCATTCTGGAGAAGATCCTTTCCACGTATCCAGTGGATGCTGGGATGCTCAGGATGTGTCTCATGATGGAGAGCATGTTGGGCACATCCACTTCTTTAAACACAGCCATCCACCTCGCAGCCACACCCTTGGACTTCCATGCATCAGAATATTCTTCTCTGAGCCTCCTCAGGATTGTATTGGCTGTGGTGCACTCATCGTAAAGCTCATTCATCTTCAATTTATTGATGAGGTTGAGTTTGGTAGCCACCTTCTCAATTTGATTAAAGGTCAGGTTGCCATGTTGGAGTAAGAGAGGCTGCAGTGAGAAGAGCCAGTTCTCTTCGGAGAAGTCGAACCATTTCTCAACATATGAAATGGCTGTATTGAGGAATGCAGTGAATTCGGCCCTTGCCATGTGTGCGTCATGAGGGAGGAGGCGCTGCAGCTTTTGCCTTGTTAGGTACCCATAGAACTGGTCGTCTCGTCTCTGTATGAGCTTTTGCCTGAATTCATCCATGATGGAATACAACTCAACACAGGTGGTTCTATTGCTCTCCAGGCTCTTTACTACTTCCTCAAAGAGGGAGAGTATATTGTTGCAGAAAAGAAGGTAAATCTCCACAATGTCTTCATCTTCCACAGTTGAGTCTCTGTTGAGCTTTAACAAAGCTTGCACTTGCTTGGGACACTCGTCTCCTAGACTGATGAAGTACGACTTCAGTGCAGTCCAGGTCTGCATCAGCCGATGGATGGCTGGATTGAGGGAGAGCCACCTGGTTGTCACATGTCGTAGGATCTCTTGGAATTCAACGTCACAAAACTCACAAAATTCTTTGAGTGACTCTCTTCTTTTTGCTGAAATGGAGAAGTGGCCATAGACCTTCAGCACAACATTCTCCACATCTACAGTAAGCTTGTCAAGGGCGTGCTTCACTGTGTTGTGCACTATGTGGGCATGGCAGTTTCCTCGCAGCAGATCGTTTTGTTTTCTCTTCAGGTTGGTGAAAACAGAGTTGTGAATACCATAATTGACATTTGTGTTGTCAGCACTGAATCCAGTCACTTGATCCATTGACAAGCCACATTTCTCAAGGGATTGTTCCAGGAGAGCTACAATCCCAGCAGCTGACTCATCTGGATTCTCTATGAAGTCCAGCATTTTGTTGGTGACACCAGACTCTGGAGTGAAGTACTGGACAGCAAGGGGAAACATCTTCCTGTTCCCTTTATTGGAAGCATCGGTCTGTATGGAGAATGGGAGGGGTGGTGATGTTAAGATCTTGAGAACATCACCCACTGCCTTCGGGGCCAGGACGTCTTTCACCAGTGCCTCTTGCTTTGTTCTCCCCAAAGTCATCTTCTTCACCATTTTGGAATCAGATAGAGTCTTTTGATTGAGCTTGTGTCCACAGTCAGCACTGTTGTAGCTGAGGTTATGTTTTACTGTGTGGTATACCTGTGTCACCTCAGCTGCAGTAATCTAGAGGGGGGAATGGGATGATGTCAGATTATTACTTTCATATTGTTGTCACTATTTATTTTATTTATCAATCAATCAATCAATCGTATTTATTCACAGTAGGCCTATTTATTCACAGTATTTATTTGCTGTTAATCTATTAGGAATAATTTCAAATGAGCAGCATTAGCATAACAACATAAGAGTTCTGATTCTGAATCAGAGATGTTCTTTATGGTTACATTTCATTCTATATTGATAATATTAAATACACGTTTATTTAATAGACTTTAAAATCATACCGAATCAATCTCAGGAGATGTTTCAGCTATGAAGAACTGTGACACTGGTGCTTGGCTCCTTTGTGTTCTGATATTTCTTGAGTGGAGATCCCCGGCTGCGTGCTGTTTGACATCAGACAGCCCACCGTGCGACACTGAAAATGTTCTGCGACATGCTTTGCAATTTGCCTTGTAGTCATCTTCAGGGACCCTATCAAGCCACTGGTTTGCCTCTTCCCATTCTCGTCTGTATTTCTGTTGTCGGTGTTTCCTCTTTTGAGGACGAGGTGGCGTATCTGAAGACATCTTGCATTTGTTTTTAAAAATCACGCCGCGACAGAGCGGCGTAATGACGTAACGTAGCGAGCGTAACGACGACAGGCAGCGCAAAGGGGCCGGGCCAGGCTGACAGGCAGACAGACAGGATTTGGCACAGAGGCAGAGCAGAGAGGAGAGTCCTCGGAAGGTCTTGCGCACCTCCCGCCAACATATTTTGCTGTTTTTAATATTTCCTGTCCTTTATTTTGTTCATTATTGTTAGTTCAGTGTTCACGTGTGTGTGTGACAGACGTGCATGGGACAGATTGTGAAAATACGGGACAAACTGCGTTCCGTATTGGTTCAATACGGAACGCAACATTTAATTCCCAATTACGTAACAAATACGTATTTCAAGGAACGGGTGGCAAGTCTAGCTATGAAGGAACTACAGCACGATCACATGACTTCACGTCACCACCGCTAAGCTAAAGGAGGCTAATGTTGGGCTATAAAGGAACTACAGCACGGTCACATGACTTCACGTCACCACCGCTAAGCTAAAGGAGGCTAATGTTGGGCTATAAAGAAACTACAGCACGGTCACATGACTACACGTCACCACCGCTAAGCTAAAGGTGGCTAATGTTGGGCTATAAAGGAACTACAGCACGGTCACATGACTTCACGTCACCACCGCTAAGCTAAAGGTGGCTAATGTTGGGCTATAAAGGAACTACAGCACGGTCACATGACTTCACGTCACCATCGCTAAGTTAAAGGAGGCTAATGTTGGGCTCTAAAGGAACTACAGCACGGTCACATGACTTCACGTCACCACCGCTAAACTAAAGGCGGCTAATGTTGGGCTATAAGGGAACTACAGCACGGTCACATGACTTCACGTCACCACCGCTAAGCTAAAGGAGGCTAATGTTGGGCTATAAAGAAACTACAGCACGGTCACATGACTTCACGTCACCACCGCTAAGCTAAAGGAGGCTAATGTTGGGCTATAAAGAAACTACAGCACGGTCACATGACTTCACGTCACCACCGCTAAGCTAAAGGAGGCTAATGTTGGGCTATAAAGAAACTACAGCACGGTCACATGACTTCACGTCACCACCACTAAGCTAAAGTAGGGCTGGGCGATATATCGAGTTTACACGATACATCGTGGATTGCACTCCATGCGATGTCGTAAATGACCACATCGTGAACATCGAGTATTATTTTGTCAAATCAATTTCCCGCCGCGGCCAAAATGAGCTTTCCTTTCTCCCTCATAGACACAGTCACACACGCAGGCACACACGCAGGCCCCGTCTAACTTGCACACAAACATTACACACATGCACAGTGACAGAGAGCAGGGCTCGACATTATAAATGGCCCGCTGGCTCGGAAGCACTATTTAGACACCCCGGGTCAGCATAACGTACTTTCCACTTGCCCGCTCGGGCCACTAAAAATATTGCTTAAAAAAAATAAAATTGTCCAGTGGTATAGGTACTTTGACAATTTTGTTAAATTGTTTCGTTTATTAACGCTACAACATAGCGTTTCGTGAGGCGGTTGTCGTTGTTGGGTGAAAGGCAAACGGGAGCCTGCTCGCGCTGGCTCCGCAGCAGCTGTTTGCTGCAGAGCCAGCGCGAGCAGGCTCCCGTTTGCCCGTGAGCGCCGGGCAAAAAACTATCTTCAAATAAAATAAAGTCACCGGAGGAGTTAAAGGAGAGTGACAGGGAACATGAGAAGAAGAGGGAGAGAAAGTTTCAGCCAGCTTGATCGATGGAGTTGGCTTCTAGTGGTGCAGCGACGCGTCCTAAAACCCTTTTATAATCTATCGATTAGATTTATGATTCGAAAATTATAAAAGTAGGGTAGACATGTGGAGATTATCCGGCTGAAAAAAACGTGCATTTATCAAACAGGTTTGTTTTCCACTGACCTTATTTCCAGCTATTTTCCAAAACCCTGTGGAGAAATCCCATTGCTTTTTTCTCGAGGGAACCAGCAGCTTACTTCCTGGTTTAGGACGCGTCACTGCACCTCTCAATATGATGCCAATATAAACAAGGTCTTCTGTCGGCTCTGTACATCAATGCCGACCTATGCTGACAAGTAAGTGAAGAGTAGAAAATATAAAGGTATTGGCTATAGGGAAATGTCCCAGCAGTTTAGGAGAATGAAGGTTATAATCTAATCTAATACATAGCCATTACATGTCTAATTCCTGATAATGACAGGAAGACAGAAAGCGCATTATACTAATAATAATAATAATAATACTACTCATAATAATAGCAGACATTTTTGAACAATGACCACAATATCATTATTTTCATAAACCAAATATGAACAATTGAGGAAAATGAGGAAGAACTGATGATTCAATTGTTGTAGTACAAGTAGTAATGTAGTTAGTGCATAAATTACTATTGCAACAAATGTGTTAATTTTCTTCATTATTAGCCGATTTTTTTTTATGCAGACATATGTTGCAGGGACTACTAGAATCATCATACTGGCGTGACTGTAAACATCAGGGGGTTAAATAAAAAAAAAAAATTTTAGAGGACATTTCAGAATATCGCTATATATAGTCAGTAAATATCGCGATATCATTTAGAGACCATATCGCCCAGCCCTAAGCTAAAGGAGGCTAATGTTGGGCGTGATGACGTTTAGTCGTTTCATTTAGACACTTGTTAGCAGCCTCCGTTTTTGAATTCACCAGTGGGGTATTTACTGACGTATTTTATCTCGTAGAAGTAAACATGAACCTTGCTTCAGCTATTTCAGGATAACAACTAAAAACACATTCAAAACACTTTTAAACAAGGGAACCGGAAGCGTTAAATGCTGAGTGTTTTCCAAGTTTGAGGACTCATTACTGCACCACTCTAGGTTGAGAATAGTCTGTGAAAGATTGTGGAAGAAGATATTTTAGTTCTTAGTTGTTGATTTACAGATTGCCTTCCACAACAGTGAAGTCCTCTTGGTTTGTGTTTGAGTGAAAATCATCCGTAGAAACCACACCGAAGCTCTTTTTTTTGTCGATGTTTACAACCCAAGGCAAGTAAAAATAAAATGACCCGCAGCCAATATAATAACAACAATAATACACCTGCCAGATTCCCCCCTCAGAGCATTGACTTGTCTTAATTGGGCTTCAGTGTGGTTCACCCGTGAATTATGTCACTGTCCTTGCATGACAACGCTTTACATATTCCATCTTTTTTTACCATCCCTTGACCTTTGACCTCTGGGATCAGGTAGTTAAAGAGGGAGGTTGCCTCTAGTGACTGATCCAAGGTCAGATCTGATGAGGTGCAGCAGGGATCTCAACTCTACTCAGAAACGGACCTTCCCACTTTGACCTCTAACTCTTTGTATGTCTTTGTGTGTCAAGGGAGAGGATTCAAAACCGCCTTCAGAGATCGGTTCCTGTGCTCGAAGTATGGAGGATGTTAACGGCAGCAAGAAGGATTTATCGGCGTCTGCAGGTGAAATGACTCGATGCTAGAAAAGGAAATGAACACAACATTCATATTATATACCATTTCACAAAAGTACTGCTTGTATATCAATTATTCATCCCGCGGTACCTCGAGATCCTGAAGAAGACTTCTTGCATGCCTTCAAGGTGTTTCCAAAAGCATCTTGAAGGATTAAAGTAAATATGGACGTAATAAGAAACTCTGTCATCAGTTTACGAACTCTCACAGCTCCTGCAGTATAATCCAAGTCTCGTTTATCCTGTTGCTTGTAGTTAAATCCCAAATACTTGATTTTCAATAACATCTTAAACTTGCAAAAAACTCCTCCGAAGTCCAACGTGTTTTAAATGTCAATGTTTGAGGTCAAATGCAAAGCTAAGTGGACTTGGATTATTCTGAACGAGCCCTGTAAGAGTTTGTAAATTGGTTTTCTGATAGTTTTGCTCTGTGTCCCCAATTAACGTCCATTTACGAAGACATTTCAGTTTTTCTATCAACACAGGGGTGATTGACAGATACACTAATGATCATTTTGGGGGTGAAATATTCCTCTAACTTCTAGCTTCCCTAATCATTCCCTAATACTGTGTTTTTCTTACATAATGGAAATTTAAAGGTGGGGTAGGTAAGTTTGAGAAACCGGCTCGAGATACACTTTTTGTTATATTCCATGGAATGCTCTTAACATCCCGATAGCAATGAATATCTGAAGTGCTTTGACCAAAAATCCATAAAAGAATTCATCTGTGGAAGGCGTGGCTCTGTAAAAAGCACGACCAATCATCTGAGCCGGCTAAAGTAACTGGATGGCCTACCTGCCTGTCAGCCTTCCATCTGTGCACACACTTATCTCGTGCCCTCATTGGTCATGTGCGCGTTCGTGTGTGTAGGGGGAGGGGCTCTGTGAGGAAGTGGCAGATTTGTTCCGGTTGTGTATTTTCAAATTCTAGCGCACTCAAGCTGGTTTCTCCAAAATGACCTACCCCACCTTTAAGTTTGTGACAGAGTTTCTGAACTGATACTCTGATATAGTTTCGCTGTTCTCCCCAATTAACTTCCATTTACAAAGACATTTCAGTGTCTCTATTAACACAGCGGTGATTGACAGATACACTAATGATCATTTTGGGGGTGTAATATTCCTCTCGCTTTCTCGTTCGCTAATCATTCCCTAATACTGTGTTTTTCTTACATAATGGATGTTTACGTTTGTGATGCAGTTTCTGAACTGATACTCGGATATAGTTTCGCTGATCTCCCCAATTAACTTCCATTTATCAAGACATTTCTCCGTTTCAAAACAACATTTCCCTCAACAATGCATGATAACACAGGGGTGATTGCAGCCCAGTCTCACGGCATTTCGTGTCATAGTCGCGAAATTAATGTAATCTATTGATTCGTATTCACCAACACGATTTTCGCATTTTTTTCGTGTCACAGAACGATTTTAAAAGCAATGCATTTCTATTGGTAGTAAGTTTCGTGCCTGCACCACAAACTTTTTGTCCGGTCGGGTCTTGGAATACCAGAAGCTGTGTGGTTCATAAAAACATGTTCTTACTCAATATCTACCCTAACCCTAACCCTTTTATTTTAAATTGTATAATGTCTGAGTTTTTTTGCCGTCCGCCAGGAAAATAAATGTCTCAGAGCCTCAGAATACTGACATCTGTATTTTTTGTCTAACTTGTTATGATTTGGTGCAGGCACGAAACATTTAGTTACCAATAGAAATACATTCCTTCTAACATCGTCTGTGTCAGAATACTGAAATCTGTATTTTTTAAATCTGTTTTTCCTTCTAATTTGTTATTATTTACATTGCTTTTAAAATTGTGCTGTGCAACACGAAGTGCCGTGAGACTGTTTTGGTGATTGATAGAGACAATAATGCCCATTTAGGGGGTGAAACATTCCTCTAATGTGTATCATTTCCCCCCCTAATCTTTGGTAGATCCCTGTAGATCACACTGTGTTCTCCTTACATAATGAATGTTAAAGTTTGTGATACAGCAAAGGAGACCCCGAGCAAACACAGTACAGCAGCCCCATCTATAATTCCTCACACACCCATACCCTCTAATTACCATTCAACTAAAAAAGCCCGATGGAAACGCTCCTGTATGCAGAACGACTCCCAGACGTGCAGCACCCCCCCCTCTTTAGATGCTCTGTTTGAAACTGCTTGCATTGCTGGAAGAATATACTTCTTCGAATATAGACGGAGGAATTAGCGTTATTAAAGTTGCATGCTCTCCGCCATGTCATGTGTTTGTGTTGCTGCCAGACACAATATCCTCTCCCACACATCCCATAAGATAAATGCCCTGCTGAAATATTCATGTTGTTCAATAACAGAAAGAGGCATCCATTTTTAAGTATGCTTCCTCTTTACTGAGGGTGAAGCCCTATGGCACTCCTTCCTCCTTCCTCTTTGTATTCATGTTAGCACTTTCATTCACTTCTATACGGCTTTGCTATCGACTCTGATCTGGCCCTTCTTAACGTCATCTTTAATGCATCATGTGTCTCCTCTACCTTCACATTAAGCCCTCATCCTCTTCACTGAACACAACACTCATTTCATTTTTCATTTCAAACCTTTATTTAGACAGATTGGTCCCTTGAGATCATCAATCTCATTTACAAGGGAGACCTGCATCATTTAGTTCCACATGAAACATAAAAACAACATACAAACAAACAACAGAGGATATCATATTTACATATTCAACATTTACAAATACCCAGAGTGTCAGAAAGCATTTCATTTAGACGTGCCTTAAAAAAATAAAGAGAAATAAAAATGCTCAATTTCAATTTTGCCTGTAGACTGTTCCAAGCAAGTGGAGCTGCGCACATAAAAGCTGACTTCCCTAAGACAGTCCTTACTCTTGGCACATCTAACAAGACTACATCCTGCGATCGCAGACAATAGCTGCTTGCAACTTTCTGCTTCATCAATGAACAGATATAATACGGGAGTTTGCCCAACAAAGCTTTATAGATAAAAGTGTACTCGTGACTGAGCCTCCGTACAGTGAGTGATGGTAAACCTGCCTTGGTATACAATGTACAGTGATGAGTAAGTGCTTTACAGTTTGTGACAAATCTCAGAGCACTATGATACGCAGCATCTAGTTTGCTCAGGTAGTTGGCCGGTGCATTCATATACATCAGATCACCATAGTCCAGCACAGGTCAAAAGGTCACAGAGCCTTTTCCTGGCCTCAACCGAGAAACAGGACTTATTCCTGAAAAAGAAACCTAGCCTAACCCTCAGCTTTTTAAGCAGGTTATTGACATGAAGTTTAAAAGAGAGACAGTCATCAAGCCAGATACCAAGGTATTTATAACAGCAGGTAACCACTTCAAGTTTTATTCCTTGCGTAGTTACAATATCTAAAACAGGCTCTGGTGTCTTTTTAGCTTATGCAAAGAGCATTATCTTGGTTTGATCAACATTTAAAAGAAGCTTGAGTTCAGAGAGCTGAGTCTGAATAATGTTAAAAACAGCCTGTAATTTAACAACCGCCTCCTGAATGGAGGGACCTGCACAATACATCACGGTATCGTCCGCTTAGAAATGTAAAGTAGCTTCATCCACATTTTCACCTAAACTGTTGATGTAGAAGGAGAATAAAAGTGGACCTAAAACAGAACCTTGAGGAACACCATTAGCAATATATTATATACCATCCATCCATCTTCTCCCGCGTATCCGTGGTTGGGTCTCGGAGGTAGCAGTTCCAGCAGAGAGCCCCAAACGTTCCTTTCCCCTCATCAACCAGCTCTGACTGGGGGGTCCCAAGGCGCTCCCAGGCCAGAGAAGAGATATAATCCCTCCACCTGGTCCTAGGTCTACCCCTCGGTCTCTCTCTAGGGAGGCGCCCAGGTGGCATCCTAACTAGGTGGCATCCTAACTACGTGCCCGAACCACCTCAACAGCCACCCTGCGTAGAAAACCCATCTCGGCCGCTTGTATATATATACCATTTCACAAAAATACTGATTATCAATTATTCATCCGGTGGCACCTCGAGTTCCTGAAGATAACGTTGAGTTTCTTGCATGCCTCCGAGGTGTATCCAAAAACATAGAAAGATCCTGATGGATTAAAGTAAATATGGACGTAATAAGAAACTCTATCATCAGTTTGCAAACTCTCACAACTCCTGCAGTTCAATCCAAGTCTCATTTATCCTTTTTACATTTAATTAACATTCTTTCCATCTTCTGTTTACAACTAATCCTGACTCCCTGTATCCGTCTTTCCTCTCTGAGCAGTGCCTGTATATGGTCCTCTATCTTAATCTTTAGCCCTGGTCCTCTTTAAAGCTAATTCCTGTTGCTGTTAGCGAGTACATCTGACTTTTTCTTCCTGTCTTTCTTCATGTTAGCACTTTCATACAGCTTTTTAACCTACTTTTTCCTGATCAGGCCCTTCTCTAAGTAATCTTTAATACATTACGTGTTTCCTTTACCTTCACATTACGCCCTGGTCCTATTTAACGCTCTTCCCTTCTTCTGTTTTCCACTAATTCTGACTCTCTGTATCCGTCTCTCCTTCACTAGTAGTGCCTGTAAATGGTCACGTGGACCTGAAGACGAGCCTCACTCCGCCTGTTATCACCCACACGGCTGCCACCCCCATGGCGGTGCTGAAGTTACCCGTCGGAGGAGACCCCATCCTGGGCTTCGAGTCCCGGAGAGGCAGCAACGTCTCCATGGAGCCGGCCTGCTACGACAAATCACCGGTTTGTAGATTCAGTAATATTCTCACACAAACACGTCAACACGATTTAAAACAAAACTATGAACGTGGGTCAATTAACTTCCAACGAGATAATTTGTATTACAAAGTTAATTTATTGAACATTTTAGAAACAAAACAAACAATAATAGTAATACAAATAATTATGGTAAAGACAAGCAAAATAAGAAAACGTTCCAGGTATACAAAATTCATTCTCAAATAGTTTCCGTCATGTTCTAAACCAAAGTTATTAAATCACATTTTATTTATCTAGCATGAATTACAAATTGTACATTTGTCACATAAGGGCTTTACAGTTTATATAGATCAACAAAACATAAATGACAGATTAAAAAATATATGAAATTACAACAGAGACAATCCAAATTACCAAGTGATTCTTTGACTATGTGTGTGACTACTTCAACATGCAATAGTGTTGACGAAAAGAAGCCCAAGTGAAATGTATTTGAAAGAAAAAAAATGTTTCTTTATTTTCATTAAAACATAGAGTAAATAAAATAGAAACAATGAATGTTATACCGAGAGCATGCAGCAGTTTGTAAGTGTAATAACTCTCTTCCAGATTGTCACAAAGCCAACATTAATACACATGTACGAGGGTAGTTTCTTTTAAGACCAAGACTAAACTGAAATTGAAAATGAACACTTAACTAAAATCATTTCCCAGACATGTCAACATTTTATTCTGCTGAAAAGACTTAATACAAACATAGTCAAATGAATACTACACCAAAAGTATGTTGCAGTTTATAAGTGTAATAACTGCACCAGGATGTCACAAAGTCAACATAAGTACACATGTACAAGGATAACTCTTCAAGGACTAAACTAAAATAGCACTTTAACACTTAACAGAAAGCATTTTGCAGAGATGTCCAGGAGTAAGGAAGAAAAACTAAGACTTAGTAGAATAACAGTTAAATCAACACTAACAGCATTATGCAGTTTATAAGTGTAATACCCATGGTGTCACAACAGTACGTATGTACAAGGGTAAAGCAAATTGTAGTTTCTTTAAAGACCAATACTAAACTAAAATAGAAAAATAAACACTAAACAAAAAGCATTTTGTCAGACCGATCAACGAGTACAAAACTTTACGAACATTTTGTTCTGCTGCTGGAGGCTGTGGCTCAGTGGGGTAGTGCGCTGAACTTAGTGTGCTGCACTTCGAATCAGGGGATAGCAAGTTCGCGTCCCAGCATGTCGTTGTGTCCCTGAGACACTTCACCCCAAATTGCTCCTGTGGGGATTGTCCTCAGTATTGAATATGTAAGTCTCTTTGGATAAAAGTGTCTAACAAGTAACATGTGATGCTGAAAACTAAGATTTAAAACAAACATTGTAAAATGAACATTAGTCCAAAAGCTTTTGCAGTTTATAAACGTAATAACTGTGCTCAAGGATGTCACAAAGCCAACATAAGTACACATTTACAAGAGTAAAGAATAACAACTTTATCAAACTTGCATTTCATTGAAGACTATGGGTCTTTCTCAATGTCGAGGAAGGATGCTCCAGAGCCACTATTTCAAGCACACTACGTCATCGAGTGCCGCCGAAGGACTGTTCCAATCTCAAGCATACTTGGAATTCTACCGAGCCCGGCGTACTTCGTTTAGAGAAATTTCGAGGCTTCACATGTGTAGACTCCGCGGTCTTAAAATCCCCACAATGCTTTGCGCACGGACACATTTCCCCAAATCTGTGGTGGAAATCGTGCTCCATTTAAGGCGGGGCCTCACATATGACGCACACCTGTTAGCCTGTTCCACCATTCTTCCTTGTCCGAAGCTAGGGAGGATTCTTGCCTGGCTTCTGAAGCAACTGACTCGGAGGTACATGTGCTACCAAGCAAGCCTCCTCGACATTGAGAAACACCCTATGACTACTTTAGTTTAGTTTATTTATTTTTTTGAGCGTGTAAAACCAAAGAAAATACAAATGAAACAAAAGATGATACGGACATGATACAGTACTATACAAATGAATGCAATAACAAAACCAAATATTTAATTAATAATTGAATAATCTGTAGTATCATTGTCTGATATCAATAAACAATAAAGCTTTAGCTAATTACACGTCCGAAAAGGGGTCGGAGGAAGTTTACACTTATTTAATCCGACCCCTTCTCCCTTTTTTTTTTTTTTTTAACATCTTAATATATGTTAACATACAATATCAATGTATACTTAAACCTTCCCTAATTTATATAATCATTCATATAATATATACAGGCAAGTTAGGAGAATGGTCTCTCTCTATATATATATATACACATACACAAATTGATACAAACACAAATTCATAAATAGAATACAAAACAAGAATATAAACAGTTATGGTTTAGCAATTTCATCCCTATGTCAAATAGAAAAATGAACACTAAGAAAAAAGCATTTCAGAGTTTTCAAAGGCAATAATCCTGGGCTGGGATGTCACAAAACAAACCATATAGTACACATGGACTAGGACAAAGAATACAAACGTTATTGGAGATGAAGACTAAATAAAAACAGTTAAATAAACTCTACAACCTACAATAAGTGTAATAACTGCAGCGGGATGTCACAAAGCTAACATTAGCATACAGAGTTAAGTGTCAGGATTTACTCCCAGCGTTACTCCGTAGAGTCTCTCAGAGTGAGTCCACGGTAAGTGTCCCGCTGATGGAGGTCCTAATGATTGATGAAGATTAATGTACCGTGCGTCCCCGACACTTTACTCTCCGCTGACAGACTGATGATGGGATAAAGAGCTGGGGAAATAAGCCCAGATCTCCACGTCTGCTCCGTCCGCCTGTCAGCACAATCTCTGTTCAATTCAGATCACGTCGGAACGACTCGGCTCGCTTTATCTGCATGAAGGAACAACATTGCTACGGTTTGTAGAAACAAGATCAACGTGTTTCCACGCTCGCGTAAGACCTTTATCCTGACCGGCTTTCACAATCACAAGTACAATCATTAGACTGAATTAAAGTTGTACAAAGAAGCTAACATTGGAAGGACTCCATAATACATACATGTACAAAACACTTAAAGGGGACCTATCATGCAAAATGCACTTGTGTACGTCTTGTATACATGAACATGTGTCCCCGGTGTTCCAGGGAACTCACCAAGTGTCAGAAAACACAACCCTCTCTATTTCCCTCCATACCCAAATCTCTTAAAAAGGGGCTGCAACGGATCTGATACAGACTGATCCAGGTTTGAACACTTCTATGATGTCACAGAAGTGGCGCGACGGCTATTGGGCCAACTCCACCAATCAGGAGGAGACAGCCACGGACATTGCCGTTGGAAAGCACTGGAGACGCTGTAGTACATATGCCAGGCCTGTAGATGGTGCTGTTCTCACAGAATCAGCCCATGATACAAAGACAGTGTTACATTGAGCGAAATGAGGAATGGCTAAAATGCATGATCTGTTTGGTATTTTGAAAAGTATAAATATGCCTACACTATATTATTCAAATATAGCATGATAGGTCCACTTTAACACTAACCAAATACCCTAAAACGAGTCTCCCCTAATTACTAAATTCTCCGACAACATACAGTAGGTTGGATATAATAAACACAGACACAGGGCGGACTGGCCATCGAGACGTTCGTGACGAATCCCGATGAGCCGGTACTGAAGTGGGCCGGTCGGAGAAGTCAGCAAATGACAAAGGGAAATGAATGGCACATATTGGATGTATTTCAGAGTAGCTAGCGAGCAAAAGCTATTTACTATACAAGCTAGCTCTTGTTAGCTATCTTTCTAACTCGTTATCAAATGTTAAACATCAAGCTAATAAGCTAAGCAAGCAAATTAAATCTGTCCCACTAGCTATCACGGAAACATAAGCTAGCTATTGCCAAATGTGGTTGCTCTCATCATTTGTATTCCAGTTATTATTTATTTCCCCATGGTCAAACTTACAGTGCGGAAGTGTGTTTACCCTTTTGGCAATGAGAGTATTTATCAAAGATATTGCCCACTTTTGCTTTTTGTAATCCAACCGAAAAAAAAGCAGCTGTAGCTATCAATCCAGCACAACTTACTCAAGTACAACATCTCAAATTCAACAGTCTCCGACAAGTAAAGGTTGATAAAGCTGGTGATGCTAAGCAAAGTAATAATAATAATAATAATAATAATAGATTACATGTATTATAGCGCCTTTCAAGGGACCCAAGGCCACTTTACATGGTGTGAACAAACAAACAAACAAACAAACACGTTGCAAGTACTAGCATTTCTGCCCTAAAACGGTAGTTAAAACATAAGCAAGGCGACACAGAGGTGCCAAAGAAAGTTGATAAGTTTAATTAAATAAAATTCAGAGTAGAACAACTTATTTAGCTTGTTCATCATTCTCTCCCTCTCCTGGTCCTCTTCCTGCTGCAGACCAGCTCCTCCTCTCCGGCGCCCATTGGTTGGACGAGCCGTCGCTCCAGCTGGAACAGTTTGAGTCGAGCCCCGTCTCTCAAGAAGAAGCAGCAGCAGTCTGGAGAGCGACGGTCCCTCCTTTCTGGGGAGGGGGGGTCCAGTTCTGAGGAAGGAGAAGATGGAGGTGGAAGTGGAGGAGGAGGTGGTTTGATGGAAGAAGATAACGCCTCTCTGGTCAGGACAGACTCCATGTCTCAGAAAGCACCTCGACACCGGAGGATGGAGTCGTTGGAGACCAGGAGCTCCATGGAGTTACCTCCTGATGTCCTGCTGCAGGTAGATTACTCTGGACATTACAGAACTCTGCTGATACCAACAAACTGTCACTGTTATTGCACGTCTTAAAGATTAGATATTGTCACTTTTGTGTCCCCAAAGTAAGGTGCAACCGGCAAAGGGGTTGTTTTTAGTCCCTTCATTTATCAAAGGTGTGTTATGGACCAATCAGTTTCAACTCCTATACCTGTACAAATCATGTGCACCTGCTATTTAAATGGTGGATTTGGCCAAGAAGAAGTGTCTTGTCTTTTCTTGCACATTTGTTTTTGAGCTAATCCAAAAGTAACACAGAGTAATCATGGTGAATTTTGTCTAGGTGCCAAACCTTCACCGCTCAGCCAGCATGCTCAGCTCCAGACCCCCCTCACTCGGACACTTACGTACCCCAGAACACAGCGACTGCAATGGGAAGGGATCTCCTGCATCACTGGGTCCAACACATGTCTCTCTGGAGGACAACACTGAGGACGAGAACGCAGAGGAAGAAGCTAACCTGGTCAGTGTGCGAGCCTGAGTGCACGTTAGCATCTTTTTAGTCATTTGACCGTGCTGTAGTTCCTTTATAGCCCAACATTAGCCTCCTTTAGCTTAGCGGTGGTGACGTGAAGTCATGTGACCTTGCTGTAGTTCCTTTATAGCCCAACATTAGCCTCCTTTAGCTTAGCGGTGGTGACGTGAAGTCATGTGACCGTGCTGTAGTTCCTTTATAGCCCAACATTAGCCTCCTTTAGCTTAGCGGTGGTGACGTGAAGTCATGTGACCGTGCTGTAGTTCCTTTATAGCCCAACATTAGCCACCTTTAGCTTAGCCGTGGTGACGTGAGGTCATGTGACCGTGCTGTAGTTCCTTTATAGCCCAACATTAGCCACCTTTAGCTTAGCGGTGGTGACGTGAAGTCATGTGACCGTGCTGTCATGTGACCGTGCTGTAGTTCCTTTATAGCCCAACATTAGCCACCTTTAGCTTAGCGGTGGTGACGTGAAGTCATGTGACCGTGCTGTAGTTCCTTTATAGCCCAACATTAGCCGCCTTTAGCTTAGCGGTGGTGACGTGAAGTCATGTGACCGTGCTGTAGTTCCTTTATAGCCCAACATTAGCCACCTTTAGCTTAGCGGTGGTGACGTGAAGTCATGTGACCGTGCTGTAGTTCCTTTATAGCCCAACATTAGCCACCTTTAGCTTAGCCGTGGTGACGTGAGGTCATGTGACCGTGCTGTAGTTCCTTTATAGCCCAACATTAGCCTCCTTTAGCTTAGCGGTGGTGACGTGAAGTCATGTGACCGTGCTGTAGTTCCTTTATAGCCCAACATTAGCCACCTTTAGCTTAGCGGTGGTGACGTGAAGTCATGTGACCGTGCTGTAGTTCCTTTATAGCCCAACATTAGCCGCCTTTAGCTTAGCGGTGGTGACGTGAAGTCATGTGACCGTGCTGTAGTTCCTTTATAGCCCAACATTAGCCTCCTTTAGCTTAGCGGTGGTGACGTGAAGTCATGTGACCGTGCTGTAGTTCCTTTATAGCCCAACATTAGCCGCCTTTAGCTTAGCGGTGACCGTGCTAATATCAAGATTACTGCATATTGACCTATTGACCATGTTTCTGTTGACCCTTTAGGACAAACCTTGTTGTATACATACGTACTCAACAGTTTTATTAGAGCGTACACATGAGAAGCCTCTAACCCTGGAGAGTAGGCTACTTGCAGCTCACAAGATCAAACAGTAAAGATATGAATAATAAATGTGTTCTCTATTTCCTGCAGAGTCTTGTTTCCAGACTGTTCCTCTGGCTGGAGAAGAAGCAGCCTGATTGGTGCAGACAGAGAGACACCTGGTCAATGTACCTGTTCCCTCCAGAGTCCAGGTAACACCTGTATACAGTATATACAGTGTATGGGTATCACTCACACTAAAACAGTGGGGAAAGCACATTTACTCAAGTATACTTTACTTTACTGGAGTATTTATATGCATCTCTTATACCATTCAAATATCTCTTACAATTTACTACATTTATTTTACAGCTTTAGTTACTTAACAAACTATACAGATTTAAAAAAAAAAAAAAACACATATATTATTTTGTTACGAATTAAATCAGCCGACAATTTGTACGAAAACATAACTATTTTTAAATGTATTTTAAATTGTTTTCCATTGGGTACTTTTCAGTTGGCATCTATAAACATTTATTTAAAAAAATATTTTAGATATTTCTGCAAAATGTTATACTTTTAGTACATTTCTCAGATTTTTCTTGAACATTAAAGTTTTTTTTTACATTTATTTAGAACATTTTAGATTTTTGGGGTGTTTTTTAAAATGTTCCCTTGACCTACGTTCTATTTTTCAGTATCTACACATTTATTTACCTCCATACCATACAACCTCTTTACCCTGTTCTCTTTTTACTTTAAAATCGGTTTTTCAACCTATTTTTTGACATAAAAACATGGGGTTAGGGATGTTTTTTGGTGTTTAATCAGCATGTTGCCGTACTTTGGTAGCAATGTGTTGCCTTCACAGTCACATCCACTCAACAGACGTGGATCAAAGCCTCAGAGGAGGAGGAGGAGGAGTGAGGAAGAGGGAAGGATTGAGATAAAACTCCCCACTCCCCCTGACATGGCAGAAAGGAACAGATAAAACAGACTTCAGAAGTGAGCTTGTGGGAGGGAATCGATAAAAGACAGAAAATGCTACGCTCACAATGCGGCAAATAAAAAAAAAGCACTCTGCAATCAGAGTCAGCATTATGGGATGTCAAATGCAACGTGAAAAAACCTCGTCTCGACAAGAAGATGGCTCTTTCGTTTTCCTGTACGCTGATAACAAAAAGCTATCTCTGTAAAAGTGCTGAGGTTTCATTTTCAGTATTTCATTTAACTTGAAACCGCAAACATGTTGTCCAACAGCCTCTGAATTGTAGTGGAGTAGAAGTACTAAGAAGCAATACATGGAATACTTAGGAGAGGACTCTTTAAAGTAGAGACACTACATACTGATGTACACCTGAACATCAGCAGGAGAGGACTCTTTAAAGTAGAGACACTACATACTGATATACACCTGAACATCAGCATGAGAGGACTCTTTAAAGTAGAGACACTACATACTGATATACACCTGAACATCAGCAGGAGAGGACTCTTTAAAGTAGAGACACTATACTCATATACACCTGAACATCAGCAGGAGAGGACTCTTTAAAGTAGAGACACTACATACTGATATACACCTGAACATCAGCAGGAGAGGACTCTTTAAAGTAGAGACACTACATACTGATATACACCTGAACATCAGCAGGAGAGGACTCTTTAAAGTAGAGACATACTGATATACACCTGAACATCAGCAGGAGAGGACTCTTTAAAGTAGAGACACTACATACTGATATACACCTGAACATCAGCAGGAGAGGACTCTTTAAAGTAGAGACACTACATACTGATATACACCTGAACATCAGCAGGAGAGGACTCTTTAAAGTAGAGACACTACATACTGATATACACCTGAACATCAGCAGGAGAGGACTCTTTAAAGTAGAGACATACTGATATACACCTGAACATCAGCAGGAGAGGACTCTTTAAAGTAGAGACACTACATACTGATATACACCTGAACATCAGCAGGAGAGGACTCTTTAAAGTAGAGACATACTGATATACATCTGAACATCAGCAGGAGAGAACTTTTTAAAGTAGAGTGTTCGCACCACCGTAAAAACGTTTCAAGTCATTTATTTTCTCTCAAGTCGCAGGTCATGAAAACAGTCACTCGAGTCGATTCAAGTCCACGTCATGATACCTGAAGAACTACAGATTAATATTTTGCTTCATCATCTCTGTTGGCCATTGAAAAGGTTAATTGGAAAAGCTCCATGCGTTCCGGAGTCTGAGGAGAAGTGAAGGATTTTGGGTTTCATCGCAGCCGGTCTCCAGGTTCTGTTCGTCTCAGAGACTGACAGCGAGGACACGTACTCTGCATGGAGTCTTTTTTCCGGCCTCGAAACCAACGAGGACCCCCCGCTGTGCTCAAAATCACATCAAGAGACATCAGTGAGGGGGGGGGGGGGAGTCCAGCTGTTTTCACATGGACCAGATTCACCTCAACCTGCCTTTCAGATCTGTGTGTTGGAATTACAGATTACAGATTACTGCAGGGAGTTTAGAAAGAGCGGAAACTATAATACTACTATTAATACATATATTAATGATTATAACAAAAAGTTGAATACAAAATATAATAATAATAATAATTAAAGGAAAAAATATATATTATAGGATAAAGATAGAAAAAGGATACAAAATTCAAAATATTATAATAATAATAATAATAACATTTAAAAAAATCTAATATAAAAACTACTGAAATTTTTCATTTTTAATAATAATAATAATAATAATAATAATAATAGACATTTAATACAAGTCAGATGTGAAAATGTATATATTTGATTATATTATAGAAAGTATACTTGATATATGCGAATCCAAGAAAGTCAAATAAAGATAATAAATACAATAACATTTCCAAAGTTAGCGGAAGATATCCAGTACGACAGAAATAGACAAATAAAATAAAATAATATGATAAATAAACAATTAACGTAAAAAACACCAATACTAGTAAACTTGGGATATTGCAAAATAAATGCTAAAATTAAAATCCAGCTTCCCATTCTTGTATTTCTTGTTAGTGTGTTTTGGGAGGTTTGGGACTTTAGTGTATAAAACCTACCTCACTAATGGCTCATTTCCACTACAGCGCAGTTTAAGCGTGCCGTGCCCGGCCCGTTTTTGGTAGCGTTTCCACTCGGCGTAGTTCCGGCTAGCGGGTACTTTTTCACAGTTTTCTGGCTCTCCAAAATCGAGTTTTTTTCCGGGCCAACAACCGGGCTGAGTATGCTAAACTAGCGAGAGAATCGCTGGCAACTACAACTAAATGAACATATGTGACCGTGATTTAATTGTAATCCACGTTTCTAAATTATGCCGAAGTAACAACATACTGATACCGGTTAGTAAAAACCATGAATTAATGCTTTGACCAGTCTGCAGACAGACGGCAGGCGAACAACCTGGAGTGAATGGAGATCGGCTAAGCTAACGCAGTATATGCTCCGACCGTCCACACTCACAACAACGGCCTACAGACATAAATAAACCAGCGACTGTATTCTCCATGACACATACAGTCTGTGGTTTGGACTTGTTTCACTTGTGTCTAGTTTCTGAACAGATATGAGGAGCTGTGAGCTCTGAGGGCTAACAGCTAACGGCTAATGTTGGTTTTGTGGTTTGCATTGAAGATGACGTCACGGCTCCGTTACTATAGTTACCGCCCCAGCTCCTAAACTGTAATGGAAACGCAGCATAAAGTGAGCCTGGCCTCACGAGCCATACCGTGCTCAGCCGAGCGAGGCCCTGCAGTGGAAAAGCGCCATAATTGTGTTTCTTGGGATTTTTGAAGTATATAAAAAGCCTGCTGTTGAGGGACATGAGACTGAATGCAGATAAGATGCAGATAAGGAATAGAACAAATAGACATCAGGGCTTTTACAGTTACAGTAAACATTGATCCCTGTGGTTGTTTGTATGTAGAAACTTTCTTTGTTGCTGCTTTTCAACGCCGTACCACCGCCTATAGCTGCAGGGAACATGCCATCTGTCAGCTCTCCCCTGGAAAGCAATCATCCAGCATTCAAGCAAGAGATGCGGCTTTATGTGTCATGTTGGTTTGTAAATGCTCAGAAGAAGAAAAAGAAGAAGTGGGTAATTAGCACGAGCGCCTCGTATCTGTTGTGCACAAAGAGACACTTCTTCAGATCCAGGCAGAGGCAGCATGTCACACCAACGCCTACACGGAGACAGTGACGATGATTTTGGAGAAGAGCCGTGCGAAAAACACCCGAGATGTTAAAAGACTGGGAGGAAATGTAAAGGAAATGAAGACGCTTCACTGAGAGTGTGCTGATGGTGTGAAAAAAGGAAATCTATTGGAAAAAGGTGTCAGAATGTCGAGATGCTAAATCAAGAAGTGGAGGAAAAGCTGGAAGATATAGAGCATGCATCCATTTATATATTTACTCAAACGTATACTCGAATGTGCCTCAGTTCAGAGATCAAAACGGTCATATTCTCCAGATTAAAGCACAAGAAACATTTCAATTTCACAAAAACATATTCGGGAAAAAAGTAAAAAGACCACTGAAAATGTTTTTGCATTAAATGAGGTCTGAGATTTTGTACAAGAGTATCAATCAATCAATCAATCAATCAATCAATCAATCAATCAATCAATCAATCAATCAATCAATCAATGTTTATTTATATAGCCCAATATCACAAATGTTACATTTGTCTCAGTGGACTTCACAGTTTGTACAGAATATCAGTATGACAATACGACACCCTCTGTCCTTAGACCCTCTGTCCTTAGACCCTCTGTCCTTAGACCCTCTGTCCTTAAGCCCTCTGTCCTCAGACCCTCTGTCCTTAGACCCTCTGTCCTTAAACCCTCTGTCCTTAGACCCTCTGTCCTTAGACCCTCACATCGTACAAGGAAACACTTCCAGAGAAACCCACAGTTTAAAGGGGAACATGGGAGAAACATCAGGGAGAGCAACAGAGAAGGGATCCCTCTCCCAGGACGGACAGACGTGCAATAGATGCCGTGTGGAAATTGAAGAGATAATACATTTACAACATAGGTAGTCCAAATGTTTGGAAAAAACAAATGTTTGGAAATGCATGTGTCTATAATAAGAAGATGAATCCACAAGGATGTCAACAATCTTGTGGGAGCAATCATGGAAGTAGTGTGATGAGAGTCAGGCAGGACCACAGAGACAGGATCAGCCACGACTCGAAGTCCAGGACTCAGGATGCAGGACTTAGGACTCAGGACTCAGGATCAGCCACGCCCCAGGATCTAAAAATACATTTGGGGGAAGCTGGGTTATTGGGAACATGAGAGTACACAGGTACAGACAGACAGAAGGAAGAAGTAAGGTGTCCCCCGACAGTCTAAGCCTATAGCAGCTAAACTAGGGGCTGAGAAGTATTGAAACACACTTATTGACATTTAAAAAGTATAAATCTAACTGTAATCAATATCTAAGGCGATTAAGTCAACCGTCATTTGCTAAAAATAACAATAAATGCCATAAATATTAGGCAACAGACTGTAGTTCATATGATTTAATATGATGTAGTGTAATCAACATTACCTCAGCTCTGTGTAATTGTGATTGTCAGTCATGTTTAAAAAGTGCTATTTTCCTTAATCTATTTTGAAAAAGACGCTTTATGAAGCGACCGCAGCTGTCGATGCTTTCGTCAAGCTGAAGTGGGCGTGGTCGAATCTAAACTGGGTTTTAAATGTGATAAAAACTCCCGGAAAGGACAGAAAAAGTGGACACTAAAGATCTTAAACCAGAGGAGGAACTGGTGTGTGCTTCCATGCCTCCTCCCTCCCTTCTGCTGCAGGATCACACATTCATTATTTAGCTTCAACGCTCCGCCGTGCAGATATTAAAGAGGAATTATCTCATGCTGTCTGCACACTGTTCGCAGAATGATCACCACACTCACATGACACGCACTGAATGGAGTCTGCATTTCCAAATAAAGCCAAAACCTCCCGATCTGAGCCTGCACATGAAAGCAGATTTGAATGCAGTGTTTAATCCCTCACCGTATATAACAAGCGTCCCCTCTCTCTTTCTCTCTGCTGTCGTTTAATGAAAGTCAGATGTCATTAATGACTGCTAATTCTGCAGCGGTGCATTAGAGAGTCACAGGCTCTTATTGCTGTGACAGTGTGGTAGACAGTGTTTCGCTAAATGTCTCTTACAGTATGTCATGCTTTATCGAACTCGGACTGGAGCCTGGACGGTCTACATAGGCTTTTGTGTTTTCCCAAATTACATTACATATCATTTGGCTGACACCTTTATCCAAAGCGAATTACAATAAGTGCAAAAACCATAAAGGATCAAACTCTGACTTTGTGAATACCTGACCTCTAACTAGTACCCTGACTCTAACCTGATCTCTAACTAGTAGCCTGACTCTAACCTGACCTCTAACTAGTAGCCTGACTCTAACCTTACCTCTAACTAGTAGCCTGACTCTAACCTGACGTCTAACTAGTAGCCTGACTCTAACCTGATGTCTAACTAGTAGCCTGACTCTAACCTGACCTCTAACTAGTAGCCTGACTCTAACCTGACGTCTAACTAGTAGCCTGACTCTAACCTGATGTCTAACTAGTAGCCTGACTCTAACCTGACCTCTAACTAGTAGCCTGACTCTAACCTGATGTCTAACTAGTAGCCTGACTCTAACCTGACCTCTAACTAGTAGCCTGACTCTAACCTGACCTCTAACTAGTAGCCTGACTCTAACCTGATGTCTAACTAGTAGCCTGACTCTAACCTGACCTCTAACTAGTAGCCTGACTCTAACCTGACGTCTAACTAGTAGCCTGACTCTAACCTGATGTCTAACTAGTAGCCTGACTCTAACCTGACCTCTAACTAGTAGCCTGACTCTAACCTGATGTCTAACTAGTAGCCTGACTCTAACCTGACGTCTAACTAGTAGCCTGACTCTAACCTGACGTCTAACTAGTAGCCTGACTCTAACCTGACCTCTAACTAGTAGCCTGACTCTAACCTGATGTCTAACTAGTAGCCTGACTCTAACCTGACCTCTAACTAGTAGCCTGACTCTAACCTGACGTCTAACTAGTAGCCTGACTCTAACCTGACCTCTAACTAGTAGCCTGACTCTAACCTGACCTCTAACTAGTAGCCTGACTCTAACCTGACGTCTAACTAGTAGCCTGACTCTAACCTGACCTCTAACTAGTAGCCTGACTCTAACCTGACGTCTAACTAGTAGCCTGACTCTAACCTGACCTCTAACTAGTAGCTTGACTCTAACCTGATCTCTAACTAGTAGCCTGACTCTAACCTGACCTCTAACTAGTAGCCTGACTCTAACCTGACCTCTAACTAGTAGCCTGACTCTAACCTGACCTCTAACTAGTAGCCTGACTCTAACCTGACCTCTAACTAGTAGCCTGACTCTAACCTGACCTCTAACTAGTAGCCTGACTCTAGGACTCTCACAAAAGGGCCTTTATTCTAATCAAGCATCATTTGTTGTTATTATTTTTATGTTATGATCGCTGTAGTGTCTGATTGCTAATCTTACACTTTTGTATTTTTCTGTTTTCTTTTAACCAGGAACACTTAAAGGTGGGGTAGGTCATTTTGGAGAAAGCAGCTCGAGTGCGCTAGAATTTGAAAATACACAGCCGGAAAAAATCTGCCACTTCCTTCAGACTTCCTTACAGAGCCCCTCCTCCAACACACACGAACGCGCACATGACCAATGAGGGCACGAGATAAGTTTGTGCACAGATGGAAGGCTGACAGGCAGGTAGGACATCCAGTTACTTTAGCCGGGCCGGCTCAGATGATTGGTCGTGCTTTTTACAGCGCCACGGCTTCAACAGATGACATTTTTTATTTATTTTTGTCAAAGCACTTCAGATATTCATTGCTATCGGGATGTTAAGAGCATTCCATGGAATATAACAAAAAGTGTTCTCGAGCCGGTTTCTCAAACTTACCTACCCCACCTTTAACATGTTTTATAGCCTGATCTTCCTCTTGCTGTATGTGAGCTACAGTATGTACCTTGTATGTTCATAAATAAAAACTTTAATTACAAAAAAAAAAAAAAAACTCAGAGCAACAAGGAAAGTGAAGATATATTCACTTCAAGCAAGATCATATAAGGAGTGCTGGTGAAATAGGTACAAGGCCTAAATTAACAATTGTAATATTCTTCTCAGCACTAGCCTAATTGCCTAAGTACGATTGAAATACATACGTTTTCAGTCGGGACAAAAGATAAGCAAAGTGTCTGCTGATGTCAATGGGGAGCTCACTCCACCATTTAGGAGACAGGAGAGCCAGCTAATTGCTACTATCTTTGAAGTTTAAAATGTGTGTCTGTGTTTTTTTCTCGTAGGTTTCGGATAGTTTGCACTAGGATCATCACCCACAAGATGTTCGACCACATCGTGTTGCTCATCATCTTCCTCAACTGCATCACCATCGCCATGGAGAGGCCCTACATCTCCACGGTTGTGAGTATCAAAACACATTTAATATTAAAAGCATTAAATTCATTACAAACTATATAAATTCACTCTGCTAAGTTAGACACTACATACTAATATACACCTGAACATCAGCAGGAGAGGACTCTTTAAAGTAGAGACACTACATACTGATATACACCTGAACATCAGCAGGAGAGGACTCTTTAAAGTAGAGACACTACATACTGATATACACCTGAACATCAGCAGGAGAGGACTCTTTAAAGTAGAGACACTACATACTGATATACACCTGAACATCATCAGGAGAGGACTCTTTAAAGTAGAGACACTACATACTGATATACACCTGAACATCAACGGGAGAGGACTCTTTAAAGTAGAGACACTACATACTGATATACACCTGAACATCAGCAGGAGAGGACTCTTTAAAGTAGAGACACTACATACTGATATACACCTGAACATCAGCAGGAGAGGACTCTTTAAAGTAGAGACACTACATACTGATATACACCTGAACATCAGCAGGAGAGGACTCTTTAAAGTAGAGACACTACATACTGATATACACCTGAACATCAGCAGGAGAGGACTCTTTAAAGTAGAGACACTACATACTGATATACACCTGAACATCAGCAGGAGAGGACTCTTTAAAGTAGAGACACTACATACTGATATACACCTGAACATCAGCAGGAGAGGACTCTTTAAAGTAGAGACACTACATACTGATATACACCTGAACATCAGCAGGAGAGGACTCTTTAAAGTAGAGACACTACATACTGATATACACCTGAACATCAGCAGGAGAGGACTCTTTAAAGTAGAGACACTACATACTGATATACACCTGAACATCAGCAGGAGAGGACTCTTTAAAGTAGATACACTACATACTGATATACACCTGAACATCAGCAGGAGAGGACTCTTTAAAGTAGAGACACTACATACTGATATACACCTTAACATCAGCAGGAGAGGACTCTTTAAAGTAGAGACACTACATACTGATATACACCTGAACATCAGCAGGAGAGGACTCTTTAAAGTAGAGACACTACATACTGATATACACCTGAACATCATCAGGAGAGGACTCTTTAAAGTAGAGACACTACATACTGATATACACCTGAACATCATCAGGAGAGGACTCTTTAAAGTAGAGACACTACATACTGATATACACCTGAACATCAGCAGGAGAGGACTCTTTAAAGTAGAGACACTACATACTGATATACACATGAACATCAGCAGGAGAGGACTCTTTAAAGTAGAGACACTACATACTGATATACACCTGAACATCAGCAGGAGAGGACTCTTTAAAGTAGAGACACTACATACTGATATACACCTGAACATCAGCAGGAGAGGACTCTTTAAAGTAGAGACACTACATACTGATATACACCTGAACATCAGCAGGAGAGGACTCTTTAAAGTAGAGACACTACATACTGATATACACCTGAACATCAGCAGGAGAGGACTCTTTAAAGTAGAGACACTACATACTGATATACACCTGAACATCAGCAGGAGAGGACTCTTTAAAGTAGAGACACTACATACTGATATACACCTGAACATCAGCAGGAGAGGACTCTTTAAAGTAGAGACACTACATACTGATATACACCTTAACATCAGCAGGAGAGGACTCTTTAAAGTAGAGACACTACATACTGATATACACCTGAACATCAGCAGGAGAGGACTCTTTAAAGTAGAGACACTACATACTGATATACACCTGAACATCAGCAGGAGAGGACTCTTTAAAGTAGAGACACTACATACTGATATACAACTGAACATCAGCAGGAGAGGACTCTTTAAAGTAGAGACACTACATACTGATATACACCTGAACATCAGCAGGAGAGGACTCTTTAAAGTAGAGACACTACATACTGATATACACCTGAACATCAGCAGGAGAGGACTCTTTAAAGTAGAGACACTACATACTGATATACACCTGAACATCAGCAGGAGAGGACTCTTTAAAGTAGAGACACTACATACTGATATACACCTTAACATCAGCAGGAGAGGACTCTTTAAAGTAGAGACACTACATACTGATATACACCTGAACATCAGCAGGAGAGGACTCTTTAAAGTAGAGACACTACATACTGATATACACCTGAACATCAGCAGGAGAGGACTCTTTAAAGTAGAGACACTACATACTGATATACAACTGAACATCAGCAGGAGAGGACTCTTTAAAGTAGAGACACTACATACTGATATACACCTGAACATCAGCAGGAGAGGACTCTTTAAAGTAGAGACACTACATACTGATATACACCTGAACATCAGCAGGAGAGGACTCTTTAAAGTAGAGACACTACATACTGATATACACCTGAACATCAGCAGGAGAGGACTCTTTAAAGTAGAGACACTACATACTGATATACACCTGAACATCAGCAGGAGAGGACTCTTTAAAGTAGAGACACTACATACTGATATACACCTGAACATCAGCAGGAGAGGACTCTTTAAAGTAGAGACACTACATACTGATATACAACTGAACATCAGCAGGAGAGGACTCTTTAAAGTAGAGACACTACATACTGATATACACCTGAACATCAGCAGGAGAGGACTCTTTAAAGTAGAGACACTACATACTGATATACACCTGAACATCAGCAGGAGAGGACTCTTTAAAGTAGAGACACTACATACTGATATACACCTTAACATCAGCAGGAGAGGACTCTTTAAAGTAGAGACACTACATACTGATATACACCTTAACATCAGCAGGAGAGGACTCTTTAAAGTAGAGACACTACATACTGATATACACCTGAACATCAGCAGGAGAGGACTCTTTAAAGTAGAGACACTACATACTGATATACACCTGAACATCAGCAGGAGAGGACTCTTTAAAGTAGAGACACTACATACTGATATACAACTGAACATCAGCAGGAGAGGACTCTTTAAAGTAGAGACACTACATACTGATATACACCTGAACATCAGCAGGAGAGGACTCTTTAAAGTAGAGACACTACATACTGATATACACCTGAACATCAGCAGGAGAGGACTCTTTAAAGTAGAGACACTACATACTGATATACACCTGAACATCAGCAGGAGAGGACTCTTTAAAGTAGAGACACTACATACTGATATACACCTCAACATCAGCAGTAGAGGACTCTTTAAAGTAGAGACATTACATACTGATATACACCTGAACATCAGCAGGAGAGGACTCTTTAAAGTAGAGACACTACATACTGATATACACCTGAACATCAGAAGGAGAGGACTCTTTAAAGTAGAGACACTACATACTGATATACACCTGAACATCAGCAGGAGAGGACTCTTTAAAGTAGAGACACTACATACTGATATACACCTGAACATCAGCAGGAGAGGACTCTTTAAAGTAGAGACACTACATACTGATATACACCTGAACATCAGCAGTATATATCCTCTTCAAGTATATTCCCTAATCATGTATGCTCCTACATATATATATATATGTTAAAGTATAGGGTTTAGCCTATACTTTATACTTTTTATACTTTCTGTTTGACAGTATCAAAGGGTAATGTTTTCTTTATTGCTGCACATACTGCGCCCCATGAGCCAATGCACCATCTCTTCAAATACAGGCTGCAACACACACACACACACACACACCCACACACACACACACACACACACACACACACACACACACACACACACACACACACACACACACACACACACACACACACACACACACACACACACACACACACACACACACACACACACACACACACACACCCCAACTCTGTGTCCTCTGCAGCTCTAGCAGCAGCTCCATGCATAAACACAATAATTATCACTTTTTCTCACTGAGCGAGGTGTTCCTTGTTCGAGTCTAATTGTGGTTTTGCTCTCGCTGGAACGCTTCGTTCTGCTTGTTTTGCGACAGAGGAGACAGAGCCGTTTGTAATTGATTTGATTATCTGTGGGCTGGCGTACGTGGCTAATGTCCAGGAAAGAAGATGTTTAACAAATGGAGGCCGACCCGACTGGCTGCACGCTCTAATCAGGGCACAAAGATCACACACACACATTTATACATTTAAATGGGATTATTTCATCTGTGCACACACACAAATGTGTACAGAACAGTGGAGCAAGAATGAGTCCTAAAACCTGAGATATGACTCAGCTTTTTACCATTTCCTGTCCCCTCGTCTGGAAGTAAATGGTAAGCCTATGGAATTAATGTAGAAGGTGACTATTATTAATTAATTAGCCTCCTATAGCTTAGCGGTGGTGACGTGAAGTCATGTGACCGTGCTGTAGTTCCTTCATAGCCCAACATTAGCCTCCTTTAGCTTAGCGGTGGTGACGTGAAGTCATGTGACCGTGCTGTAGTTCCTTTATAGCCCAACATTAGCCTCCTTTAGCTTAGCGGTGGTGAGGTGAAGTCATGTGACCGTGCTGTAGTTCCTTTATAGCCCATCATTAGCCTCCTTTAGCTTAGTGGTAGTGACGTGAAGTCATGTTACCGTGCTCTAGTTCCTTTATAGCCCAACATTAGCCTCCTTTAGCTTAGCGGTGGTAGCGTGAAGTCATGTGACCGTGCTGTAGTTCCTTTATAGCCCATCATTAGCCACCTTTAGCTTAGCGGTAGTGACGTGAAGTCATGTGACCGTGCTGTAGTTCCTTTACAGCCCAACATTAGCCACCTTTAGCTTAGCGGTGGTGGCGTGAAGTCATGTGACCGTGCTGTAGTTCCTTCATAGCCCACCATTAGCTTTTTTCAATCATAAGCGGTGTTAATATGTGGAGGTTTTCCTTCTCGACAAGACCTGTAAGTATCATAAATGCTTTTTGCCGAGGGAACCCTTGCTATGCTAACTTTCCCGGTCCAACACAGCGTGCACACTAACATTAACATCACAGAGCATAATGTATAAGCATAAATCATAAAATCGTTAAAAAAATAAAATCATAAATCATTTAAAAATGATAATAATGATAAAATCATTATTTACGCTTCCTGTCTTGATTACCATGTCCAATCTGCTGCCTCTGGCTCAATTTTTTAAATGAGGTGTTAATGCGTGACTCAGCATCGTCCCCAGTTTTGAAATGCAATTCTTATTCCTTCTGATCTCATTTTACCCGAGTGGTCATTGCATGATTTGTTTTTCCGTGTGGGTAGTTTTGCAAAAATGAAGCCCATTTCCACTCACTGATTTTGTTATTTGCAACAACCTTTCAAAACGACCTCCTTTACATCATTTTGACCCCAAAAAAAGAGATTATTTAAATAGAAATGGAGTCAATGTAGCTTTAGAGATAAAGTCACAGGCTGAATGATTGTTTTTTTGCCCTGGAGGTTATGTTACACACTTAATATTTGTCTTTCTGTTTGTTTGGGAGGTTGCCTTGACACTGTCCTCGTGTTGCCCGGTGGAAATCATTTAGGATGGTCATACCACCTATTACGATTTATTATCCCGTAATGAGCCTGGGGACACTGCATCACCGTCTGGAGCCTTTTAATTGAGTTATATCAGCATGAGCGGTGTAAAACACAATCAATCTTAAGGTTCCTGCTTCAAAGTCGTCACCTCCAGATACAATTAAGATAAGAACAAGCCGGTACACACTGAAGCGTGATGGAAACTCTGCAGCAGATTCAGTTTGACGCTGGTTTTCTGACGCTCAGGAGTACAGGAACTTTTTTAAACTACATAATTAGGCATGAATTGTACGTCGGATGTATTGCTGTACCGTGCATCTTAATGATAAACCTCTTAACATTAAGGTATACCGTCCCAAAATAGGGCTGTCATATTCACAGATTAGATTAAATATACTTTATTTTTCCAACATTTCGACTTTTTTCATAAGCAGCAGGTTCAAAGGCATACTTGCCAACCTTGAGACCTCAGAACTCGGGAGCATTTCAAAATGCAAAATGGGGCGGTGGGGGAGGGGACTCGGACTTTCAGTTGCGCGCTACTAAAGAGAGGCGTTACCATGGAAATCAAACAATGGTGTAGCTGTATTAAAGTCCGAGTGGAAACAGTCCTGAGTAAATCTGATTTTGTCAGACATCGGGAGAAATGCGGGAGAAATATGACCCCGGGAGGAAACCGGGAGAGGGCAATGAAATCGGGAGTCTCCCGCGAAAATCGGGAGGGTTGACAAGTATGGTCAAAGGCATTGTACATACGTTAAAAATAACATTTAAAATAAGTTAATATGTACATATCAGCAATCAAATCTGTAATGTATCTATAGAATACACAATATACTGTATAATGTAAATGATAACACACTAGAACCGACCATCGTACTACAAATACTACAGGTATAGGAACATACTGAAGATACCTTAGACTTACTCAACTACCTTCAAGCTTTCTAAGTCATTTACACAAATGTAGTTATGCAAAGGTATTAGGTTGAGAAATAAGGAAATAACTGCTAGAAACAAGGACAGAAAAGCTATAAAAACACAGATAAAGAATACTATTCAGTTGCTTTGTGAGAAAATGAGTGTATATATAATTATTGAAATATAACAACTATCAAAGTCGATCGAAGTGTTTGTGTAACATCTCAAGTTTCCCGCAGATTTATAGACTAATTATGCAGCCATTATCTTTAGTGATGGTGAAGGGATTGACACTAAGTTGAGGAACATTTCCCGATGACTGAAAGTATATACAAACCGTAGACTGTTTATGAAAAATGAAAGTATGAAAACGTGTGTTCAAAGCACAGAAGTGGCTGCTGTCGAGCCTGGAATTCATAAAGCCTCTCAACGAAAGCATTCACAGTGATGTCATACCCGACATTCCCAGAGTGTGTGTGTGTGTGTGTTTGTGTTTGTGTGTGAGATGGTAGTTGGAGGCCGTGGGAAAGGCAGCCACACACACACACACACACACACACACACACACACACACACACACACACACACACACACACACACACACACACACACACACACACACACACACACACACACACACACACACACACACACACACACACACACATTCTATGGGGTAAATAAGCAGTGAGTGCTGCTTGTTTTCTCTGGAGATCTAATAGCTGCACACTGATGGCGTTGTGTTACGTGCACGCTTAGTAAACAAAACAATCGTGCTTTTCCTCTATATTGACGGAAAACATTTTAAAAAAAATGCTTTATTTCATGTGTTTTTTAAGGTGATTTAAAGCAACTTGTACCTATTTCTTCTTCCTCTTGTCCTCGGCTCAAAACTGACCCGTTTCTAGAGGTTTTTATGTGTAACAGATTATGTGTAATTGCCACACAAATAACATGGATGATGAATGGCTAATTTCATTGATTTATGTGTGTTTTATTTACATTTATAGCATCTGGTGTTATTATGTTCAGCCATTTAACATTTTGAAGCCGGTAACAAACATAATCCTGACCTAACTTTGACAAATCAATCAATCAATCAATCAATCAATCAATCAATCAATCAATCAATCAATCAATCCATCAATCAATCCATCAATCAATCAATCAATCAATGTTTATTTATATAGCCCAATATCACAAATTTTACATTTGTCAGAGTGGACCTCACAGTTTGTACAGAATATCAGTATGACAATAATAATAATAATAATAATAATAATAATAATAATAATAATAATAATAATTAATTAAATGTATAAAGCGGTTTCCCTGGTGCTCAAAGCGCTTACAAGCAAGTAAAACAAAATAACGACAAAAGTAGAAAGTGCTAAGCTAGGTGGAATAAGGGCAAGGGGTTAGTGGTTAGGAGTTGAAGGCAAGAGTGAAAAGGTGAGTTTTGAGGGATTGTTTGAATGATGTGAGAGTGTTGGCGGATCTCACGTGGCTGGGGAGGGAGTTCCAGAGTGAGGGGGGGGGGGGGGGCTGCGAAGGCCCTGTCACCCCAGGTCCGGAGCTTTGTCCTGATGGGCTGCAGTAGGTTAGCTTCAGCAGAACTGAGGCGACGGGTGGGGGTGTGTCGTTGGATGAGGTCACAGAGGTAGGGGGGGGCAAGGTTGTTGAGGGCTTTGAAAGTGAAAAGTAATATTTGAAAGTCAATGCGGTGTTTGATGGGGAGCCGGTGGAGGTCATGGAGGATAGGGGTGATGTGGTCGGAGCGTCGGGTGGAGGTGAGCAAGCGGGAAGCTGAGTTTTGGACATATTGAAGTTGCTTCAGTGTGAATGCAGGTGATCCAAAAAGCTGTTGCAGTAATCCAGTCGGGATGTTATGAAGGCATGGCTCAGAGTCTCAGCAACGGTCGATGAGAGGGAGGGTCTGATGCGGGCGATGTTCTTTAAATGGAAGAATGCGTTTTTGGTGACCTGGTTGACGTGAGGGAGGAAAGTGAGGGTGGGGTCGAGGATGATGCCAAGGTTACGGATGTGAGAGGAGGGTTTGACAATGGAGCCATCGATGGTAAGAGAAAAATCTTGGGTTGAGCGGGTAAGTGAGTTTAGGCCAATGATTATAAGTTCCGATTTGTCACAGTTAAGTTTTAGAAAATTGTTTTGCATCCAGATTTTAATGTCAGTGAGGCAGGTGCTGAGCTGGGAGTGTGTGGCAGGAGAAATTGATTTTGTTGAGAGGTAGAGCTGTGTGTCATCAGCATAACAGTGGAACTGGAGTTGGTGTTGACGGAGGATTTGTCCAATTGGGAGGATGTAGATGATGAACAGAAGGGGACCAAGTACAGAACCCTGAGGGACGCCATGATTGACGGGGGCTGTGGGGGATGTTGGGTTGTTAATGGAGATGAATTGATGTCTGTCAGAGAGATAGGATTTAAACCAGGAGAGGGCAGTACCGGTAATGCCAATGGAAGACTGGAGGCGGTTGATGAGGATGGAATGGCATCGTGTCAAATGCGGCTGTAAGTTCAAGGAGAATGAGAATTGAGAGGTAACCAGAGTCAGCAGAGAGGAGAATGTCGATAAATAAATAAATACAACACCCTCTGTCCTTAGACCCTCTGTCCTTAGACCCTCTGCCCTTAGACCCTCTGTCCTTAGACCCTCTATCCTTAGACCCTCTGTCCTTAGACCCTCACATCGTACAAGGAAAAACATAGATAGTCACCAAAAATATATGTTCCTCTCGAGCCAAATAATTCAAATATTTTGCCCTTTTTAACTCAGAATAACAAAGTGTAAATGAAGTGTATTGACCATAAATGACGGGTAAGACTTGTGGTGATATTAAAGGTCTTCTATGGTGCTCTTGGCTAATGGTTGCACAACACAAAAAAACATAGTGACATCACAAAGTGACCAAAATCTGATCAGCTGATATTATAACAGGGGACCTTCAAGAAACACAGATTGTGATGATATTCTTGAGGACAAACGTTGCACAGTGACAGGAAGACAACACAAAGGTTAAGGACAAGTTGTAACACGTTTTATTTTCACTATTTCAAAGTGCAAAAGGACACAACACTGGCTGTGAATGAATAGTACACTTTATAACTGCCAGCCAGCAATCATTAGTGTTTGCATCAGGGATGTTTGTACAGTTTTCTGCCCTCATACATTATTCAGATGGATTTAGAGGCAGACAAAGAACAAACTCAGTGGAACAACATGCCTACAACTAGGGATGTCCCGATCACCTTTTTTTCCTCCCGATCCGATTCCGATCATTTGTATTTGACAATTTGCCGATACCGATTTTTCCCGATCCGATCTTTATGCAATGCATTAAGAGGAAAAAAAGCATTCAAGTTGTCCCTTAAGGTTATTTTTTTTATTTAAATTGGATATTCTATCCAACATGGATATAGCTTCTTTCTTTCACAGCAGCATTGGATCAGTTCAGTTGTGCAGCATTGGATCAAAACAAAATCAAGCTTATCAGTACTCGTTAGCTTACTGCTACAATTAGACACTGCGCCCACTCTGTTGCCAGATTTGAGAGAAATAAGCAGGTCTATGAAAACAAGCCCCAAAGAAGCAACACATACATGATGTTCTGTCATTTGAAACCAAAACTAAGGCCTCAGGATGACTTTAAGACTTGAACATGGTCATTTTTGTTTTGTAACATTGAATACAAAAAATAAAAAGTATTTATTAAAAAAAAAAAAAAAATCCCGATCCCCGATTTTTTTCTCCCGATTCCGATCTTTTGAAAATCACGTGATCGGCTCCGATCCCCAATCACGTGATTGGATCGGGACATCTCTACCTACAACTCAATGTGCTTTTTCAAATCTTTTGCGCTGTTAGCATGAACCTCATCTTAACCCCGGTGTCTTTTCTTTATTCTGCAGGAGAGGATCTTCCTCAAACTGACCAACTACATCTTCACCGCCATCTTCGTGGCAGAGATGTTCATAAAGGTGAGGAACTGACAGTAATAATGTCTTTGTAATGTATTCAATAGAACAGCAAGGATCGAAACATTGCTTGACATTGACAAAAAAAAGTGAATATTATTTAATAGCAAACCACTTACTAATAATAACACCTTTTATTGAAGGGGGCTTTTCATATCCAATGGAAAAACTCCTTTGTGTTTTTGTTGGTGTTAATTGCTCATAAAACTTCTGTAATTGTACGTAACCTGTTGAACTCTGAGCTTTCCCTTGTAATGTATTATTTATGTGGTTTTTAAGAATAAATTAGTAATTAGTTCCACTGATGATAGCAATAATGTGACGTGATGGAGAGAAGACATGTAGCGCATGTAGCTTCGATGCTAAAGAATACTGTGTGTTTGTTTGCAATCTGCCATGAAGTCATCTCTCACTTCTGTTGACATCAGCTCTTATGAAAGATATCTGTGAGCTCAGGATTACTTAGTTTGTGACACGAGATCAGGCGAGTGCTCGCTCACATTTAGAGACGGAGAAACGTCAGACACACAAATCTGCAGAGAAGAAGAAGAAGAGACTGTCTGTTGAACACATGCACTGTAAGCCAGAGGACTAACACACACACACACACACACACACACACACACACACGCACACACACACACACACACACACACACACACACACACACACACACACACACACACACACACACACACACACACACACACACACACACATCTCACTAAAAGTGTGTGTGTCTGAATGTCTTCCACTACATAGATGAGAGTAACACCTGCGCCACTTCCGGGCGAACATGACAGCCCCGCCCACTTTTGGGGGAAACCAACGCTGTCATTTGAACGGAGATCGATCCTGAAGCCGCAGAGATCTTCTGTTACTGTCCTTTCTTCTTAGAGGAAGTACAGAAACAATGAACTCGCTCCCAGCCGGCGAAATTACAGCCTCGCCTACTGATTTTAACCATATATCGAGCCCGATCGTCGATTTCAAATGATTTAATGTAATTGTTCATCGTAATCCGGCTCTTTGAAGATCCACAAATCCACGGTTTTCTTACATTTCTGATCGGATTGGCCAAAAATTCAGAATTTGTATTGACCGCCGTTCAAATGACAGCGTTGTTTTCCCCCAAAAGTGGGCGGGGCCGTAATTTTCGCCCGGAATTGACGCAGGTGTTACTCTCATCTATACTGTATATATGTACCTTAAATATTTAACGTTGTATAAGTTAATGAATGAATGACACCTGCCGCATCATCACGGGATGCGTTAGCTAGCCGGCATCTCTCTCCCGCACATCAGACGACTAGGTATCGCTCAAGATGAACGGAGAACACAGGAGAACGACATCAGACACCCCTTGTATGGCCACGTAGCACCCCCACGCAGGCTCCGATCCAGAGCCAGTTTTCTGCAGACAGCCCCTCCAGACAACCAAACAAGCAGCAAGGACCAACATCTGGGAAGATGGATGGCAAAGAAATGACACACGAGCTCTTGAATGACTTGACAGAGGAGTCACAGCAACGGAAAGCCTCGCTAGTGGCCACGCCCTTGGCCGGACAACCTGGAAGTCACTTGATAGACTGTGTGTGGAACAGGGGAGGTGCAAAGCACTGATGAAAGTGTGGAACTACACCACAGAAGACACGAGCAGCTGTGGATCAGTGAAGACAATGTCCCACCTACTGGAATGTGCCGATGCCCCCCGGTGCAGTCCAGAAGACCTGGCAGGACCTCCCCCATCAGCTGTGGCCTGTGCCCGATACTGGCAGAACGACATCTGAGATTGCTACGGACTCGAAGAAGAGAGTTCATGAACACCTAGTAGTTTAGTACTGCTTGTATTTATACTAGATTTAGACTTTGGGCCAGGGGACTAGTGTTCTTCCAATACATTGTAATGATATATGAATGAAAACAGTAGCATCACAACCAAAGACTTGTAATATGTATTTAAAACCCTCAATATTATAGAAAAACATTCAAAATAACCCTGTTTACTCCATTAGACACAGCAGGGTGTTGTTGTTGATATCTCTGTGATGTAGACACTATATTCTGCTATGCATTGATTAGCATCAGTAATGCATCTCTTACACGAAGGGTTAATAAAACAGGAATAGCTGTGCTGGCCTGATTTAATATGTTTCTGTTATTTTCTGAAATGCAAATTGCTTCATGTGCAGAATAATTGATGAGCGGAGCCTATAGAATTAGAAATGAGGCGCTTTATGTTCCTCGCTGCAGAGCCAATAAGAAGATGGTTTCATAATAACAAACAATCTGCAACGCACACACAGAAACGCACATTGAGTTACGGGTCCTTTATTTAGAGTCAAATACATATATATATATATATATATATATATATTTATACCAGAGTGTAGGAGTACTCTGTTACAGTAAAAGTCCTGCATTCAAAATGTTCCTCAAGTAAAAGTAGAAGTACTCAGATCTTGTTCTTCAGTAAAAGTAGAAGTACTCAGATCTTGTACTTGATTAAAAGTAGAAGTACTCAGATCTTGTTCTTGAGTAAGTACAAGATCTTGTACTTGAGTCAAAGCAGAAGTACTCAGATCTTGTAATTCAGTAAAAGTAGAAGTACTCAGATCTTTTACTTGAGTAAAAGTAGAAGTACTCAGATCTTGTACTTGAGTAAAAGTAGAAGTACTCAGATCTTGTACTTGAGTAAAAGTAGAAGTACTCAGATCTTGTACTTGAGTAAAAGTAGAAGTACTCATAACATGTACTTGAATAAAAGTAGAAGTACTTAGATCTTGTACTTGAGTAAAAGTAGAAGTACTCAGATCTTGTACTTGAGTAAAAGTAGAAGTACTCAGATCTTGTACTAGAGTAAAAGTAGAAGTACTCAGATCTTATACTTGAATAAAAGTAGAAGTACTTAGATCTTGTACTTGAGTAAAAGTAGAAGTACTCAGATCTTGTACTTGAGTAAAAGTAGAAGTACTCAGGTCTTGTACTTAAGTAAAAGTAGAAGTACTCAGATCTTGTACTTGAGTAAAAGTAGAAGTACTTAGATCTTGTACTTGAGTCAAAGTAGAAGTACTCAGATCTTGTACTTGAGTAAAAGTAGAAGTACTCAGGTCTTGTACTTAAGTAAAAGTAGAAGTACTCAGATCTTGTTCTTGAGTAAAAGTAGAAGTACTCAGATCTTGTACTTCAGTAAAAGTAGAAGTACTCAGATCTTGTAGTAAAAGTAGAAGTACTCAGATCTTGTACTTGAGTAAAAGCAGAAGTACTCAGATCTTGTACTTCCTACCTCTGCTTGCAGATCGTGTCTCTGGGCTGGTGCTTCGGGGAAAAGTCGTACCTGAGGAGCAGCTGGAACCTTCTGGACGGGATGCTGGTGATGATCTCCGTCATCGACATCCTCGTCTCTCTCCTCTCAAACTCCGGCACCAAGATCCTCGGCATGCTGAGAGTGCTGCGGCTCCTCAGGACCCTCAGACCCCTACGGTGAGGAAAATACCTTTATACACACACACACACACACACACACACACACACACACACACAGACACACACACACAAAACGCTTTTTTTATGGGCAGCCCTTCTGCATCCATCACTTTAGAAATATTGCAAGTTGCATTAAACTGTTATAAAATGATATATAATTGTAATTATCTCCCTCTATTAAGATGCCGTTTTTAACCAACATCAGTCCTTATTAAAACTATTAAATGCATTCATTTTCAAATTAAAGTAAGACATGCATATCCACACACACACACACACACACACACACACACACACACACACACACACACACACACACACACACACACACACACACACACACACACACACACACACACACTGAGAAACACAATAGATTGAGAGGTTTAATGGTCAAATTGCAAACAGTCCCAGGCTCCGTGCAACACACAATATAACACACATGTTTACTTGCATGTACAATAGTGCACTTAAAAATGTGAATAGGTAAACTATGTACGTGTGAAATAAGATATAACATAGCAAGAGTAAGATATTTGGACGTCCTTGCGGAGGGATATTAACCTTTGTGCATCATTTTAAAAATGGATATAAAAAAATATAAAAATATATATATCCGTGCCAAACTAATATATAAATCTTATTTCTTCACATTTGTTACCAACATTATTCCTGTTTCATTTGACTCTGTCTGGGATCAATAATTAGAAACCTGGAAAATACCCCGTTGTGCGATCATGGCAAAATGACTCGGCAAAAACCTCAATTCAATTTGCCAAAGCTTCAAATTAAAAGCCCAAAATGCATCGTATTATTCTTTAATGGCTGTGGGGTAAAAACAAATGTGGTTTGAATGGAATCCCTTTTGTCTCTAGGCTTTGAATGAGGCTGCACACTTCATTAAAAACCTATTTTGAGAGCTTGGTTTGAACTCCTGGAACTCAGTGGCGCTCAAACCCTCACTGAAGTGTTCGCCACACGCTGTAACACACCCAAAATGGAATATTTAATAATTAAAGAGCTGAAAATGTGAGGTTAAAAGCACTCAGCGACCTCACGTTACGATCCCTCCACTTCCCACACTCCAGCTACCGATTGGACGTCTGGTTTTAAAACTGAGGCGGACTGAGATGATGTGACCTCTGACAAGTTTGGAGCTTTTGGGCGAAGTGTGTGTGTGTGTGTGTGTGTGTGTGTGTGTGTGTGTGTGTGTGTGTGTGTGTGTGTGTGTGTGTGTGTGTGTGTGTGTGTGTGTGTGTGTGTGTGTGTGTGTGTGTGTGTGTGTGTGTGTGTGTGTGTGTGTGTGTGTGTGTGTGGCCTAGCATTAGCATCCTTGTGGGGACCTAAATCTGTTTACACAGTCACGTGTGGGGACTCGCCTCCCTTATGGGGACAGAATCATTCATTTTAGGGTGAAGACTTGGTTAGGGTTAGGCTTGTGTTGGTTAAGGTTAGGATAAGTCTCCAGGAAATGCATGTAAGTCAATGTAATGTCCCCTGAAGTGATGCAGGCTTATTTTAGCATGCATCCATACGTGTGTTATTGTTAGCGTGTACACAGTCGTGTTTATTTGAGCGGAAATGAGGCGGAAACCAATTTGGAGATTTTGTTTGTTCTTATACATCCAAATATGAGTGTGTGTGTGTGTG
>NW_027639439.1:0-1000 GCF_949606895.1 Notothenia rossii | reverse complement strand
CTAAACAGATATCTAACATAAGGTTTGTTTGTTTGTTTATTTTTGCACGTCACGTTAGCAGTGGTGAGAGAGACAGAAAATGGGGGAACTAACAGGAACCATTACCAACCGCGTATTCTCTGTCCGTCCAATCACATAGAAGCAAGGCTCGCCCAGCTTAGAGTTGGTCATACAGAGAGAGAGACTGGAGAGCTCCACTGAGAGAGGAAGAGGAGGAGGAGGAAGAGGAAGAGGAGGAGGAGGAAGGAAGGTAATGTTTGGAGGGAGAATGAAAACCAAGCAGGGCCAAATGTAAAGTGGGAAAGTGAAATGCAAAATGGATCGGATGGAAAGGTTGGAAACACCACAAAGAAAGAGAAGGACAGAAAGTCTGTTAGTCAGAATCAGTCCCACAGGAGGAGAAGAAGAAACACCTGAGATCAAAGCTTCACATGCAGACAAACACAAGTGCTCATATCAGATGTTCTCCTCTGCAATGTGAGTGAGTATGTGCTTTTTATTTTAAATGTAGTCGAGGTAGTTGTGTATCAATATCCCAAAATATGATTCATGTCAATACAGTTCCACTAAAAGACAATTAATAACCATATTGATTCAACCATGACTCACACATCAGCCTATAATTCTCCCTGTTAACCTCAGTGTGTGTGTGTGTGTGTGTGTGTGTGTGTGTGTGTGTGTGTGTGTGTGTGTGTGTGTGTGTGTGTGTGTGTTTGTGTGTGTGTCTCACCGTAGTCCGGCACGAATCCGTTGCCTCTCTTCAGGATCAAGTGGATGCGATGTCCTCCTCTCCTGATCTGCTCCACAGCCTGACTGTGGGTCATCCCTGAGGTGCTGTCTCCATTAATCTCCACCAGCTGATCGCTCACCTGCACACACACACACACACACACACACACACACACACACACACACACACACACACACACACACACACACACACACACACACACACACACACACACACACACACACACACACACACACACACACACACACA